>NC_091825.1:143833945-144133945 GCF_038994185.2 Dermacentor albipictus | reverse complement strand
GGTTGTCCTGTCCTTCCGTTACGCCGTCTTTACATTTGAATATCTAGTTTCGCTTAGTATTGAATTTGTGTCAGACAACGTTCTTTTCTTTTTGTTCCCCCCTTTTTGTTGTGGTTACAAGTCTGCTGATCGGGTTAATTTACCTTTTTCGTCATATGAGGACTGCTTGCTAAGAAAGGCATCTCTACAATCAGGATTGTGGAATGCATAAACAGGATTGCTTACAAGAATTTGGAAGCGCTGCGAAGCGAGGCGGAGTACTAGGTGGACGGGCAAAATGAGAAAATTTGCGAGCCTGTATGGTGCGTGTGTTTGACGCATGCAGATGGAGGCATGTCGAGATTTCTGTAGCAGGCTTCTTGTCTGCAGCGGACTTCGTCTGCTGCTTCAGCTTTCTGCAGATGCTTATGATGCTGCTGCCGCTCATAATAATCACCATCATGATTCGCTACCATCATCACCGCCGCCACAGCGTCGTCGTCATAATCATTATCATAATAATCATGTTTATCATCATTGCCGTCGTGAAAATGACGGTGCGCACGGGTATGCGTGCGCGAGCAATTAGTTATCATTATCGCTTACACATCGAAGGAAGGCCGAATGCTGTTGGCATCAAACCCTACATTGCTGGCCGATAGCCTCTCACGATGCAGAGCTAATGATGTTTACAGTCAAAACAACCTGGTGCCCTAATTTTTATTTATGCGGCGCCTCCCAAAACACCCTCGAACGACTCGCACTTCTCTTTTAACGCGCATACTTGAATCATAATACTTGCAAGTGGGCACGCGCTGTGAAGGCCGCGTCGTATGCACTTCCTGCCAACTGCGGTGTGTACGTGACGGAGCGTAATCGTGTGGCCTGGCCCCAGCCTGTTTAGTAAGGTCGACATATTTGTGGCGGTGCACTAGCTGATTCGGAAACGGGACAAGAAAAAGACGTGATCTAGGCTGGCTTAAGCAGTCGATGAAGATTTAACCTGGTGGCAGGAGGGCACGAGAGCAAGGCACGTTTCATTAAGGTGCAGGTAACAAAAGTCAAGGCATGGTAAAACTTCATTGAGGTCCTTCGGAAAGCGCGTCAGCACGTAGCAGGCCGCTTTCAAGTCGGCACAGAAAGGCCGATCCTCTCAGCTGCGTCGCGGGCCCAATGGGCACCCCATAGCTGTGCTACAAGATCGGGGCTGCTTAGAGCGGCCAGGGCCGTCCAGAGGGCTCACGAAAGGGTGGAGGCTCACGGGCTTCCCGTCCCAACGTGGGTGCGGCCCGCGACCCCTGCCGACCTTTATACCAAGAGTGGGTGGGAAGGGGTTCCTCAGGACCCAATAAAGTTCTTTCCTCCTCCTTAGAGCGGCCTCCCATTTGGACGACGTCACGCCGTCGCGTAACGCGGGGCATCGCCAGAGCATGTGTTCCAAGTTAGCTAGGTCTGACCATAGCTCGCAAGTATCGGTCGATTGTATCTCTGGATTGATTCTAGGTAACAGTGCGGGGTTAGGGTATGCACCAACCTGGAGTAACCTGAATTTTAACGCCAGTGGTCTGCCTAGTTTCCTGTGGGGTGGAGGATATCGTCTCCGTCTCATGTAAAAATGTTTGGTAAGTTCCTTATGTGAGGAGGGAGAGTCTAGATTGTCCATAACCTCGGAAGTCATGATAAAAAAAAAATGTGGCGGGTAGAAGAAGCTCATGAAAAACGAACAGACGGACGGACGGACGGACAAGGACGTCACAGCGCTAGAAGAGCGAAAAGAATATAGTTCAAGAATGTTCATAACGAACAGCAGAAGCACTGAAAATATTAAAATGAAACGGCAGGACGAACGGAAAATGAAGTGGTTGTGTCACTTCTGTTAGGCGCCCACACTGTAAAAGTAATGTACTTATAGTGCCCTGAGAGGTTTTTCGATGAGTATTGCCATTACGCGGGGGTACCTTACACGCAAGTCAGATGACGTTGTTCGGACTAATATTGGTCACATCGCGGTCGGAAGTTTGATACGCTCGCACAATCCGTATGTGCGTATAAACTTTAAGGTATTTGCCGATCTCCCGCTCTCAAACAGAAAATATCGTGGACAATTTTTTATCTAGACATTCCTTTTTGTTTCTTCGTCTTTTGGTCACCAGTGGTGGAAGTTCTCACCGAATCTCGCATAGTCACCCGGGCATCAACGAGAACTTCGAAACGTTACGAGCCCAAGGTTGGCTCGTCGAGACTCTTCACAACGCCAAGAAATTACGCATTTATTTTTGTCATGTCGTGCGTCGTGTAGACGTGTAATTACATGTAGTTGCGTAATATGCCCACTTGTCTGAAAAAAGAAAATGAAGTTCTGTGCATGTTCTCCGACTTTTTCCATCACATTTACATTTTCTTGCGAAACTGTACACGTTTGTGCGTGTTCTTGTACACTCGCATGGGTGCGTTCATTGGCTCGCGCTCGGAATTTTGCATTTGTTCTTGCTCTCAAACTGTCTGCAGTATTTTTGAGAGCATTTTCTACATTCACTTACTTTTGCTTGCCCCGAAGAAGAGTAAGGTGCCCCACCTAAAGGCGCCAACCTGTTATTGCAATTCATACGATAAAAAAGCACGTATGGCGCGCAGGCAAAGAGGAGACTCAAAAGAAAGAAGGACGCATAAACACCGCGCCTTCGTGTTTGTGTGTCATTATTTCGTGTTTAGCGTTTGGGTGCGCTGTGCGCTGTAAAAATAAAAAAAAGTGCAGAATATCTTTGCGAAGCTTGGCTCAAACACTGGTCGATGCCATCTACGGACATTCGACGCTTTAAGGAACATCTCTTACGAGCGGGTCCGCCCACGTAGAGTACCACGTGTGAGGCTCGCAGTATGTTCACGGTGACATCTCTGACCAGGCCGGCCGGAAATGCACAGCTCTGCGCAGGTGACTCGTCGTGAGCAGCTGTTGATGAAAAGAACACGTAAACACCTGTATTGAGCACAGATGAATCTCACGAATGATTGACGCATGTAAATATTCTTTTTTGACCGCACAAGAGGGACACGTGAAAGGGACACGTGAAAGTATCTACGTTATGCGTATGTGAATTCTAGAACTGCTATCGCTATGTTCATTTCTCTAGTTTGCGTTTTAACCTTCGTTCGGTGTACATCCGTCAATCAAGAGAAGATATGTAGCCTGCGCCGTTTACAGTCTCCAACCTCCCTTCAACAGACGTAATAACAAAATAATAATAATGATTAAAAGATTTTACCTTCCGACATCCGCGGCGTTCTGATGATAAGAAGCAGAAATATCGCGAATGCGGTCATTGTATGGAGAGATGATCACGGGGCTTCGGTTTGCTGCCTTCTGAGCGTCCTCTAGGTCCTGCTTGGCATGTGTGAAACGCGACTCCTTTACCGCCACTTTATAACGAGCCTGCGGTGCACGGGGTCTCGTATGTGCATTAGTCATTACGGCCTTGTTGTACGATAGCCGTCCCGATGCAAACGCGGAACAAACTTGCCGAGCCAAGCATCCATCTGATGCTCGGCGCACTGTAATGAAATATTTGGCGGCGCGACAGAGGAACGCCTGATCTACGAATCCTGCCTAATTCATTAGGCCTGGCCGCTGTTTACGTTGGTGGATCGTTTCTCATTCATAGACTTTGGAAAGTCCTCTAAGGCGAGGCTCCTTGGAAAGCCGATGCACTGTTTCGGCACAGTACTAATGATGTGCCACGAGGGTATACGTTACACTTACTCAGCTCTTCAGAAATGCAACTCAAGGCATGTTTCAGACATTTTGAGCCCGAAATATTATATGAGCACTAAGTTATGAAACAAGTGGGCCGTCCGGAACAGCGCTTCGTTCCTTTTAATGACCGTGTGGCGGAAGGAGAACAACACACTTGCATAGTTGAAGAAGTCCGTTAGTTCAAGACCATTAGTCCGAGAAATCGGAGCGCAGTTGTTCAAATGAAAAACAGCACAGTATTCGCTGACCAGGGATAGTGAGAGTAATGGAGGGAGGCGTGTCAATTTAATGATGGTTTTCGAAACATAAGCATCCAATTATTTTTGTCCCGCGTCGAAGGAAGCTGAAATAGTAAGTGACTGGAGGAGGCGCAAGCGTGTTTTTTCCCTTTACTTTGTTTATTGGTTTCACATCTATACCAGCGAAGTACTCATCAACATTGGAAAAATAGCATTCAGTATTTCTATTATATACGAATATATGCGGTTGTTAATTGAAGGGACAGCTTCTTAGTGTATGTTTCTCTGACATATGTCATAGTCGAGCTAAGCGTATCGTAGGAAGACGTGTTGACGTGACGTACTACCAGTTCATATATTTCCTCACTGTGGAAAAAATTCATAGGCTGAAAGGTGCTGACTACAGGAATAATGCGTTTCACGGCACATTTTGAGTCCGTGCTTGTACCATGCGACTAGCTTACAGAAACGCGAAGTTTCTAGAAAACCGCTATGCTTTCGAGTACTGGCCGACTTCAACTCCGCAATCGCAGCGTTCCTCTAAAATGAATAAAGTTGAGTAATGTAATTTTCCTAATTAATTAATAAATGAGCGATTATCGCGAAAATTCTCATGTCATCCACTGCCGTTTGATGCGTGGAAAGCACAAGCAATAATTTTATCTCGAATCCCCCATATTTCTGATAATCACAGGCAGTCGTGCCCCTTGAACACGTGACATACATATAACTTTCCTATTTTTGTTGGTTCCCCATGCAAAGGCAGTTCTTTGCTGCCTCGCAAGTGCGTTCAGTGAAGCACTGTCTGGTCATCGTCGTCATCGTAATCACCGTTATCATCGGTTGTCGTCGTCGTAGTTATATATAGCATTTAGTGATCTTTGCACGAGGTTGTAGATAGAGGAAAATGATGCCGATGATGGCTACAGGCCAGGGTCTAGCCTTACAAAGACTTGCCGGCGACGGCTCTGCCCGAACGTCTCCTCTTAACGTGTGCCAGGTAAATATGACACAGAGTGAAATGTGGCGTGAAAGAGTGTTGTGGGACAAGATAAGCCCGAAAGGGTGGAAACATTTTAAAGAATGCACTCTTGAAACAGTTGCACCCTTGAAGGTGTATATTTGTCCCACAACGATAATCGTCATCTGCCTTGCTTGCGTTTCCTTTCTTGAAAACTCGGCGCTCGCTACTTTCCTGCCGAGAATGCCTTGTCGAGCTGATAACGCGCAAGCCGTTCGTGACCAGGAAGTACCGGGCTCGCAGCGTTAAAGAAAGAAAATGCGGGCAAGACAGATGACGATTATCATTGTGGGACAAAATGTAACCCAAAGGCTGCAAACATTTTTAGGAGTGTATACAGAGCGCGAAATTAAAACAGTCAATTGGCCAATAGACCCTCGTACGCTGCTTCCTGCTCTTAATTTCGCGTACAGGGATGCCTGTAGTTGCCACAACGTTCTACATCCGCCGCCATGGCCGTGAGTGGCGCTAATTAACACTCTCAGCACCTCCTGTCATGAAAGTTGACGGGAGGATGGGCACCGCGGTGACTTAATTGGTAGACAACTGCGTGGGTAAAGCTGAAGATGCGGGTTGCACCCCTACCTGCGGCAAGTTGTCTTTTCGACCACTTTCACGTTCGCTTTCATTATTATTTCAACACTTGAATCAAAAAGGCAACAGTTAACTTCCTCTGTGCTATATCCGGCATCATTGTCTGCTTCACATAGCTTTAAAAGAATAATAATAGGAAATATGAAGTCGAGCTAGATTAAAAGATTATGCTTTTTGGAATAACGAATTCTTCATTCACCGTGAGAACACTAATTTTGTTAGCGACAGAACTACAAAAACGTGGCGCCATTTAATTTGGACTATGATACTTCTTATGCGAGGTCAGCAGTGGTTGATTGGCAGCGGAAGACAGGCAGATCACGTGGGAATTACGTCAGCTTGTCTGTTCTGGTGCGGGCGATTCAAGTTGAAAAAACAGCAGTGGGACTTTCGTTGGCCATTTCGCATGCAACAATGTCACGTATTGGCACATGGGAAACGATCATCTTTGAATTAAGAAAAGAAGAGCCGTCTGACAGGCGCCAACATCTGTTTGCATACAACTCATATTATTAATTAAAAATATCGCACATTGGCACGCAGGAAATGATGACGGGCTTCTATACGAATGGTATATCGATCTAATTCAGCTTAATAATGTCACGGTGCCACGAGAGGGACAAATACGACGATCACTAACAAGACGAAAGAGATTAGATGCTTTTCTTGCAGTTTACAATTTTATTAGAGAGACAAGAAGAGTACCTTGCTGATTTTCTACAATTATCCATAGTTTCTATTATTTCATTTCTTTACGTTAAATTATTTTATCAAAATTCTTACCAATATTTTCATTGCAAGTCTAAATTACAGTTCTATCGTCCCACGCTCCACTATTCAAATATAGTTTCTCTATACTTCTAACCTTACGGAAAACCGCCTGCTTCTTGGCCAATCCCCCTTAGTGGGTACGCGCCACTGTCTGGGACACAAGACAAGAAAAGACAAGATTACGTAGTGGGGCTAACTTTATGTTCGGCTATACTGGTTGTGTCGGCCATATTTTCTGCAAAGTAAACACTGTCCCATTTAACCTTATATCTCTACCCGTTTCATTTTCGGTGGAGGTGCTGGGTATTGCACAAGACGGAACTCCGCAGCGGGCTTGTTCTCGGCCGTCCTACCATGCTGACAGACGACCAGGCCGCTGGGTTAAGCATAGCGTCAGCACCCGGCGCACCCGGACCGTCAATGTCCGCGACACCGCAGCCGGTTGACAGTCGTCTTGACCCATCCGCGCGACCCCGGCACCTTCTTTTCGCCAAATTACTATCCTCGGTCATCTCGTGGACTCATCTGGCGACCGCCCCGATCCCGCAAAAGTTCGTGCTGTTCTCGATTTTCCTGTGCCGACCTGTGCCGAAGACGTCTGCAGCTTTATAGGCTTAGCGCCTGTTTACGCTCGAGCCGCCCGTCGCCGCATGCAAGCCGCACCGCACGCATGCGGTCACGCGAAAGATTGCACATATCAGACACTTGTGCACAAATTTCGGTTTACAATGTGTAATGTATACACTGTGTACACAATGTAAACGGTAATTTGTGCCGAAGTGCTGGATACGTGCAATTTTTCGCGCAACCGCAAGCGTGTGGTGCGGCTTGCGGCGATGGGTGGCTCGAGCGTAAACAGGTCCTTATGCTCTTATTTTCGTCGATTTGTCAGAAATTTTGCGTACATTGCTCGGCCTCTGACTGATCTTCTGAAGAAAGACGACCCCTCTTCATGGAGTCCTGACCAAGCCGCTGCCTTTCAGCGCCTTATCACCCTGCTCACTACTCCACCAATTCTTGCTCACTTCGACCCATCTGCCCCACCTGAGGTCCGTATATAGTGGCTATGAAATTGGCGTGGTTTTGCTCCGCGTCAACCTGCAGGGCGTGGCAAAATTATTGCGTGCGCAAGTCACCTGCTATCACACGCTGAACGCAATTACTTCATTACAGAGCGCGAGTGTCTCGCACTCGTATGGGCAGTAAGCAAATTCCGGCCGTGCTTATACGGTCGACCTTTCACTGTCACCACGGACCATCACGCTCTCTGTTGGCTCTCGACACTTAAGGATCCAACGGGTCGTCTAGGTCGCTGGGCGCTACGTCTTCAAGACTTCACACAGTGGTGTACAATTCCGCTAGGCTACACCAGGATGCCGACTGTTTGTCTCGGCACCCCGTCGACGCTCCTGACTCCAGTGATGTAACTGCTGGAATATTCACGCTCTCCGCCTTCCACCACATCGGCGAGAAGCAAGCACGTGATACATCCTTGCGCGACCTCATCAGCCGCCTCCGTTCTCACCCGTCAGGCCCCTTGCTTAGCTTGTTCCTAGTTTTGGATGACATCTTACACCGCCGAAATATGCGCACCGAAGGACGTGAACTGCTGATAGTCGTTCCATCTCATCTCCAGGCAACTGTACTCGCACAACCCAATGATGTCCCCACCGCTGGCCACCTGGAAAGACCTACGACCGTGTCCGGCGACGATTTTTCTGGACTGGACTCTACCGTACCGTGCGACGTTATGTCGCTGCTTGCGAACCATGCCAACGTAGTAAGAAATCTGCTTTGCTTCCGGCTGGAACCCTCCAGTCAATTGATATACTCACCGAACCGTTTTATCGTGTTGGCCATGACCTGTTGGGCCCTTTCCCTATCTCCAGAGCTGGAAATAAGTACATCGCCGTCGGATTATTCAACCCGCTACGCCGTCACTCGAGCCATCCAGGCCAGTTTTGCTATCGACGTCGCAGACTTCCTGCTCCAAGACGTCATCTTACACCACGGAGCTCCTCGCTAGCCTCTCACAGACAGGGGCGGCTACTTTTTATCTCGGGTTATTGAAGATATACATCGCTCTTGTGCCACGAAACACAAGTTCACGACAGCATACCACCCTCAAACTAACGGCCTCACTGAACGCCTGAACGGAACACTTACAGATATACTCTCGATGTATGCCTTCTAAATTTACATTGACTGCGACGTGACGTCACGAGCGCACCTCGCCTCGACGGAACACCTGCTGGGCGATAGCGCGCCAAGTGTTGTGTGAGGGGAGAAGGCGTCGCTGCGACGCCGCGTCACCCTCACTCTCGCTCTCGTAAGCCGTCAGGCGGTCCGTATCTCTCTCTCTATCTCTCTCTCTCTCTCCCACTGGGCTTAGCTGCTGTGCGCTCCTTGGCCTTGGTGACCGCTGCTGCTTCCTTGGTCCCTCGTCGTGCAGGACATCGGTGGCATGCGGCGTTGGCACCGCAGGCTGCTGCTGCTGCTTGATGGCTCGGGCAGCACGTGCTGCTCTGGTACGTTACTCGCAGCGCAAAACTTGGACTGCTCAGCGGCAATCAGTTGGACAATGATGCTTTTGCATTCATAACTCATAAGATGCTCGGATTTCCTCGGATTTTTCAAGAACTTGGGGATGTTTGCAGTAGTTGAGGTAGTACCCAAACGAGTTCAGAACCAACGGGATGGCTGAAATCACCAGATTTTTTTCATATTTGCGGCAAACTGAATAAAAGAATACTCCGTGCACCAGTTCGAGGAATGCATTTGAGACCAAGTGTCGGTTCAGGAGAACTTTGAATTCCATCTTTTATTCTCTGTAAAATTTCTATTCGGAACTAGGAGGACAGAAAGTCGTGCGCCATTATTTGAATCCACTTATTCGACATAGAGCATTGCGACTTGTTTCGTGTGACCAGAGTGCTACCAACGTAAAAGGAATCTGGTTTGAAAATTACAAGACAGACTCTCCCTACACAGCAATGGAAGGTAAAATAAAAACATGCGACGTTCATAAAAGCTGGCATGAAAAAAAAAGAAATCTATGTAATTCAAGCATGACATCAAGACATAATCTGTTGAATGTTGATGAGATGGCTTTTGTGAGCGAAACAACGTGAGTGTCAGGATCTTCTCATGCGGTCCGGCCTGCATTAGAAGGATGACCATTTTGTTTTTAAGTGCCCTATATGTAGATGCGAGGAGCGTTGCATGCTGAAAGTGCACTCGAATTTAGTGGGTGTGAAGGTCTCGACAAAGGCGAGTGTCTGGACTATAAGCGAAGCATTACTGATTATTGGATTCGTCTATATTTTCCTGGTCGTAACTTAACAGGTACGTAGATGATGCGTGCGCTAAACAACGAGCTGCCAAGGACGTTTGAGCAAAATATCACTCCAAGACTTGTTTCAGACTGACTCGTTTGCGCTCTTTGCGCCGGATTCTCACGTGCGCATACAGAATAGTTCGCTAAAAACTCATTTTTTTTATGAAGCTGTGGTGATGTTCGTCGAATGCTAGCGCATGTCCAGCATTGTGTGGTAATGAAGGGGACGGTATTTAACCACATGCCAGGAGGTGTCAACGTAACCGAACGTCCAATCGCACGCTCAGCTATGAAACCGAGGCGGAACGGCCAGTACGAATTGGGAACTTAACGAAAAAAAAAACAAATACAAAACAAACAATGCAGACGATGCGATGCGATCAGACTTTTACGTCTGAGGACTTCGTCATGGGCTCCATTTCTTTTTCTTTGTGGCCTGCCTTGTCGTAGTCTTTCTTTTTGTCTTTCAACCTGCGGGAGAAAAACAGAAAGCAAAACATGAGGCAGTGCCCAGACGATAGGAAAAGAAAAATTGATCCATTAAACTACCAGTACATGACTCGCAGAAAAAAGCAGCTAGTTTTTCAGAGACGCGGCATATGCGATGGTTTCGCCGTTTCACCGATGTACACGACGGTTCAAGACTTCGCGTGCCACAACATTTACAGCTACAGAACTCGCGGCTCTCCACAATACACTTCAGATGGTCGACACAAATAGTCGTGGAAAAGGGACGTCTTCTGCCACTAAAAGATGGGATTGCAATGTATGCAGTCGTTCCTCTGGCGTGGAATACGTGGACAATTGACGTGGGAATTGACAGAAATTCATTCACCACCTCTTAATAGAGAAAGGCAATGATTTATGTATGTGTATGTATATAAATTTATTTATTTATGTATATTATGTATATTTACGTATATACTGCGTTCCCATTATACTATCTAAAACAGAGGCTGCGAGGCAGCTTGGCTGTCTGGCGCATATACTCTCGTTAACCGAGTTGAATACGTCGCATTAGGTCGACCCAGACTGCACAAACTAAGCCCTTCGCTTCAACTCGAACCTCCATCCGGGCTGAACCGACGTGAAGCATCTCTTGTGGCGGCCATGAATGGTTAAGGAGTTATCTCCACCTGAGCTGATTCAGCACTAATCGGAATGGCTTAATTACAGTGCTGAACTTAATGTCGGCGGCTGCGAAGGGAACATATACCACCTCTTGTGCTACTGTCCTCGACTTGGTGTACAATGACAGTAAATGTTCAGTGCACGCAGCGAAGAGGTGATCATCCATTGGCAGAAAACAACGTGCGCGTCTACCAAAAGATGCATGTGCATGCTTAACATGTGGTTTAGCACACTTGAGCATGCAGATACTACTGGGATAAGATACCCGCTCATGATCGGTTGAGGAGGCAGCGAAGGTATTTTTGTGCTATTTGAAAATGACTGCCTTTTGTGAGCGCCTTTGGCTGCTGGGTGCTGTACACGCACGTGCTCACATTTACCGCTCTACATCTCTCTCTTTCCCTCTTGCTTCTATTTGCCTGTTTCCAACCAGAACCTTTCCTTGTTAACATCCCTGCCTTCTTTCTGTTCTTTTTTTTTCTCACCTGTGCCTCGCGACATAAGTTACTCCGGGGCCATTTTTTTTCTTAGTCGCGTAACTAAGCAGATATATGTTAATACCGATAGATGTTGCCGCCCACTCCTTTTCACATGGGAAGAGTAGAAACATATCAAAAGTTGCAAAAGATCAGAAAGACAAAAGGAGACAAAAATAATTGTTTCTTGTTCTACTGCTTGTTGAATTCCTTGTTCCACCACTGTTCATCACTTCAAGCCTCCACCTTCATTCGAGTTTCTGTATTATTGGGATACACACTATAGATACACAAAACACGCAATGCCACGCTTGATGGAAAGTTACGTATTGACTTCAAAACGGTAATGGTGCTAACATAGAATGTCATCATCACGCCAAACAACGACAACGACGATGACGACGACGACATCAACAACATTAACATTGAACTCACTTTCTATTCTGGTATCGGTCAACTGTATGACTTACAAAGGCTCCTTTGCAGCAATAAATATCACGTTTATGAGCAGTTGTTGTTGGCCACAGATCCAACAATTTCATTGTGCTCGTTGATCTCTCCAGTCTAGCCTTATTAATTGTGGCAGGAGTCGTATTAGTCATCTGGGGTTGTAATTTTGTAACAATAAATTGCACTTTCTACTTCTGTTTTCTTATCTGTCTCACTGAATGCTCGATCTTGGGGATAACGGCGATGTAGGAGCGTCCTGTCCGTTCTCGAAAAGTGAAGAGAGAGGGAGAATTTATTTGAAAGAAGCCAGAGGGGGGTCGGCCTGAATTAACGCGCTCTAGCCTGCTACTGTGCACAGGGGTAGTGGGAACGGGGACATAAAGGTGTGATGAGTGATGATGATGACATAGAAAGTGGATTGCACAACGGTGACAGCAAGTTCAATATTCTGATGATAAACATTCATAAATCTCATCCATGAAGCCACTACCGGGTTCCGTATATTGTCTGTAGTCACTAGTTTAAGTGAAAGGTGTGAGAAGGGAAAAAGAAATGAAGCGTTACAAAGTGCGTTCCCAGGTGTGGAAATTGCCTACTCAGCAGATATATTCACTCAGTAAGACTCATAGGGGACACTCACCTACTAGAAGCACTGGCATTCAAAGCGGATCGGAGTATTGCCTGTTCAGCGGTCGAGATAAGACAGATACATTTATGGTATTGGGCGAATAAATGCAGGAAAGAAATCTACAGGGCCGCGCGGGGACATTACAGGCATAGATATTAGTGCAATATAGCGATATAGGTTTTAAATGAAGAGTCTAATGAATAGTTTAATGAAGAGTCTAAATGAAGAGTTTAAAACCGAGATCAAGGAGCGATGCTTGCTAGACACCAATGGATGTACAGTCGAACGCCTTTATAGCGAAGTGCTAGGGAAGTCCGAAATCGATTGTTACACAGGTCACTTCGTTGCAAAAGGTCATGCACCGCACCACTCACTATAGAACTAGGACAGAATTATGCCTTCATTATACTACAGGTCATTTCGTTGGAGAGACGTTCGACGTATGTAAAACCTGACTAGTTTAAGCAAGCTTGGTGACTATCTGTCGCCGCCATGTTTCAAAGGGGTGTCAATAGAAATGATGATCATCGTGATGATCGTCATCGCTATCAAAAATTTTAAACTTGATGTCCTTTTAAGCATTTTAAAGGGACCCCAAAGACAGTGATAATTTGTTCTGGGACCCGCCGTGGTTGCTCAGTGGCTATGGTGTTGGGCTGCTGAGCACGAGGTCGCGGGATCGAATCCCGGCCACGGCGGCCGCATTTCGATGGGGGCGAAATGCGAAAACACCCGTGTGCTTAGATTTAGGTGCACGTTAAAGAACCCCAGGTGGTCAAAATTTCCGGAGTCCTCCACTACGGCGTGCCTCATAATCAGAAAGTGGTTTTGGCACGTAAAACCCCAAATATTATTATTATTAATTTGTTCTGTGCTGTAGTAAATTATACTTCGATGATACCGAAAAATCCACTATCACAGCGAGAAAGCGTTTGATAAGCCAGAAAAGAGGTAGTAACGAGAGACTGGTGGCGCCGCCGCTTTGAAGCTGCGGCACTAGCTCATCGTGACGTCATGAATTCTGACGGCGCCTTCTAGGAACCAGTTAATCCTTTATTTGCTAAGGTAGGCTACACTGTATTCTACAAGAGCCAGAAAGTGAACTTAACAAGGTTAGAAAAGATTTACTGAGTCACGACGGCCTGAATACGAACAGAAAAAGAACAATGAAATCCATGATGTCAAGCTGGCTTACCACCATTGGAGATTTGTCGCTTCATAAAAAAATGAAACTTTGTTATTTTCTTTTATAAGAATCTACATGCTAGTACAAAACTAATGAAGACAGAGCTCTGAAGGGATACTCTGGTCTCCCTCTGAAGGTATTCACACAAACGGGTGATTCCTTGGCGGTTTGCAACGCACCTGTTGAGCGAGAAGAACTGCTGGCCCTTGCCGAACTCGTCGGCGTCTTCGATGGTCTGACACAACGCGTAGCCGTTGGTCTCTGGAAGCCACGCGGCCGAAATGCCAGCCGCGGCTGCCAGTACACCGAGGAACAGGAAGGGAATCCAGTTTCCGTAGCGTCCCTAGAATGAAATCGCAGGTGTCCTTAGCTATCGCTCAAGAGACGTGAAGGCGAAAGCCTTGTAAAGCATGCTGTAATTCACCTGAATGCACCCTCCTCCTCTTTTATCCAACTTAATCGACCTTGATTCACCACAATGCAATCTCTAATCAATCATTAATTAACTTCGCTAATCATTAATCATCTTTTGTACACGGCTGGACATGCTTTGGTTTGCTTCTGGCCGTCCTTGGGTCATGTGATATTTTATGTACCTCAAAACACAACCTTGAAGCATTGAGATCTAAGGCTTTCGCCTTAAAACGCGACGCAGGAGCTAACGGACTCGTTAAAGGAAAGTGAGGAAGTCCGTTGAAGTGTGACAGGGCCACATCAAGCGTACCTCGTCCCAGTTGCTGCTCAAGCATCTATGTCAGTCCTGGTTTTCGCCCTTTACACGCGATAGCGTTGAGGGCCCTGTGTCGCAGAAAATCAAAATCGGTCCCGTAAGCGAAAATTGGCAGATATATTAAGGTATATGTATATGCCACACCTTGCTATATGACATGCGGTATATGCAGGTTATATTGCCACACCATTATATCACCAAAGTTGCTCACACTTTGTCTTACATTCTGCACAAATTTGTTCCTCGGAATTTTGTGAATGGCAGGCCACAAACAAATGTCATGAAACAAAACAATCATAGCGCACGCCTTTTATGTTAAATATTCTCAGACTGAAATATTAAAAATGCGAAACAATAATAGAAACCTGTATATGGTGTAATTTTTCTGGAGCGGCTATGCACTAACTCCGGGGTCGGCCCACGCAAGAGGCAGCGTTTCTACCAGAAAGCTCGCCATCGTGCATAGCGTTCGCCGCCAGCGCTTCCCGATAAACATTATGGTTAAATAAGCTGCAGTTGCCGGGAAGCGTGAGAAGCAGTCAGGGATCTTTAGATGCTATTGCGTTCCTCTATTAAAGGCGCAGCTTAAGCGTCCACCAAAGTTTTTAAATTTTAATGATCTGTTTGTACTATACGCGCGCCAGTATGTACACATCCCACAACTACTATGAGTGGGGCATCAGCATCACATTGCTCGACTGTTGTTCGCTCGCTCATTCATTCATTCATTCATTCATTCATTCATTCATTCATTCATTCATTCATTCATTCATTCATTCATTCATTCATTCATTCATTCATTCATTATGACGCTGAAATTTGCGTCAAACACGTAGTAATCATACCAAGCAGCCACCTCCATTGTCATGACAGATTGCGGTTGCTGCGAGTAGGTTCAGTTTAAGGGCATTTCGATATGATCACCACTAGCATTCAAGTGCCATGAAGTCGCTTCGAAACGCACCCCTTAACATCTTGTGGGCCCGACACTAATGGCAATGCGTTGCTCAACGAAAGTACGCCATATAGTGAGACTGACTCATTGAGGAAGGACAGAAAGACCTTTGTACATGCTTCAGTAGATGTAGTCAAAAGTAAAAAAACAACAACAACAGACAAGTAAACAATATATTGGGGCTAAGCCAGCAAATGAACTGGAAAAAGCGTGCAGTTAGCGCATTAAAATAATTAAACGACGAAGACGATTACGACGGCGGCACTATGACCACAAGATGGCGCTTATTTCGAAAACCGCGAGTCCGAATCATCGGTAGGGATAATCTGTCTCCATGGCGAAAAGCATTTCCAATGAACTTCCAGTCTTACCTAAAACCTATTCTTGTTGATACATTTGCCGACTAGCAAGTGTTATTTGCAGTCATGTTCGACAAAATTGCGAACTTATGCACGGGCAGTTGAGCAAGTTGCCGATGACGGGGTGCCTTCCCGTATGAATACGTATACGGCAGCATCTAGAATGGTGTCTCCGCGTGATAAGTAGCACAATGAAGATTAAAAGCGCAGTTACAAACCTGTTTGTGTGTCTGTAACCCCATATGTATCATGCCTAAAGGCAGGCTGTCGCAAAAAAGAAAACAGCGCGGTTGAGCGATTAGTGAATGCAAGGGCGTAAGCATGAAATGGAATTCATGCCGGTCTTACTGCGAGCACGTGCTATGGGGCCACGAGAGAACACGTGGTAAAAGAAAAATGTTAAAGGCAAGTTTACAGCTTCCTTGTGTCAAGCGTATGCAGCTCCTTCAGTGACATTCGTGCCGTCCTCTTGACCTTAAAGGCTTTAGAAGCCGAGGCCATCTCGATTTTATTTATCTTTTACTTTCTTCTTTTGCGCCTTCTTTGCGTTCGCGCGAGCTCGCCCCACTCGTCTTTGTTTGTGCAGCGACGCCTCTCGCTTTTATCCGATAGCAGAGCAGTCTCGACAAAGTGGATCGTTATGTTTCGCAAGCGTCTGGCCGTCCCTGCTGTCTCCTCCTCTGGATTGCCCGCATGTCTGGCTCACATATGGAGCAGCTTGCACTCTCGGAAGCCCATGCGCGTTCCCAAAGGGCTCTCACGCCATAAAACAACAGCGCGCGCTTTAAAGTTTCGCATAAAGCGCGCATCGATCTGCTCGGAGCTCTGTAAGATAACGTGTCGCAGCTGCTGGCCCGCCTATGCGAATGTCGCCTCACGTGCCTTCGTTGTAACGTCAAGGTTTCGGGAAGCTTTCCAACTCCTCCATCTAGCGTGCTCACCTAGATATCAGGTCGAAGATATATACGGTACAACAATGCCACTGAAGAGGAAAGGGAGATCGTGGAAGTGCAGTCAGCAGAGCTGAGGGTCAGTGAAAAGTATAAGCAAACGTGGAGCCACTATTTGTGCTGCCTTTGAGCCTGCATGTTAATGCAGTACGTGCAGATCATTGCTCCCGTGCAGTACTGCTCCCGCACCACTCTCTAAAGCTGGGACAGTCGTGTATCGTACTCGTGAATGCTTGCTGCTGACCTGCTCGTAAACTTAAGCGAAAGGGAGGAGAGGGAAACTCAGCCGCGTGCTGAAGATTCAAGCGCTCCAAGATATGACGTCGCATTTCAGATCGGGTTATAGCTTAGTGGGGAACCAGCTTACGGGTCCAGCCAACAACGTCCCCCCCCCCCAAAAAAAAAAAAACTCAGTGCCCTTCCACTCTGCGAAGAAGGATGACTAACGAAGCTGATTATATGGGCTCCCTTAATGGCAACCTGCACCTCCGCTGCGGGTCGGGCCAGCATTTTTTTCTACACGTGAACACGATAGTGGGGAAAGTAGCCCTTGACAGCTTCGCTGTAAAACAGTGCCACGAGGGATACACCTAGAATTGGGGTCGCAGTTTCAGTAGGAAGCGTAGGAAGGCTGTCAGCACACGTGGCATATGTAACCATGCAATCTGAGTGTTGTTACGCTGCAAAAAGCTCATCACAATATCCAGATCATCGTTCTCGGCATGGCCACCTCAGGAAAGTCCATCATGCCGGCTACATATTGGACGACAGTAAAGGCGATTGGAAATTCTTAACACTTCTGCTGTTTCCAGAAATATGCTTCGCCTTCAGGTATCACAGCCTCTAATGGCCTTTCCGAGGGAGAAGGACGTCATTCACCGCGTCTAATACTGAGTCGGCACCACCGACACACCTACCCTTTTCCCAATTTCTTTCTCATTAACTAGGCCGAAGCACCATTATATGTCAATGAAAGTTCGGTAATTAATTAATTAATTAATTAATTAATTAATTAATTAATTAACTAATTAATTAATAATTACTTAATTAATTTCTCGCTTAATTGCGGCTGAGTCCCCAAAATGCCGGTAGAGATCTTTGATGATAAAATACCGCAGTGCCCACGCTTTTTCGCCGAAAGTACTCGGCAGATTTTTCCGCCCATCGCTTCTAGACTGTTCGCCTCTCTCAGTATCCATGCTGAACCCTGATTTTAGTGGTTCGCTCTTTGAAGTTTTCTATCTGGGCTTAACTGGTGTGATGCTGTCTGCACATACCCTTGTAACTGTTACGTCTCGCTGATTTCAAGCAGAGAAATGGCGTCATATTTCAATACTGCTACCGCGTTTCGAAGTGCTATAAACTCGGTCAAACAGCGCTTCATGCGAAGCAAAAAGATAAAAAATAAAAGCAGCTATAGGTGTACGGCAGTCAGGCCTGTACGACTGCGAGAGGAAACAGATTACAAATATCTCGAGTCTTCCTAGTTCTGTACTGTAACCGAATTTCGAAACTGCGTTGTGTTTCTTCTGCTTCGCGTCTAATCTTATATCCTGCTTCATATTAAATGTGCTCACCCTGCAGCGTAGGTACCTCTTTACTGCACGGCGTAGCGGGGCGCCGTATAGTTGTTTTTTTATGTCCTGTACGGGTCCACCTGTCGCAACGCTCAATTGGTGCGTGCGTAGGTTTGTCAGCCTCATCGCTCCCCGGGGTAACGACTCGGATAACTCGCTGCGCGCGCGGAGTCCCGAACGCCACCAGCTTCGCCTGACTCTCTCTCTCTCTCTCCTTCCCTCCCTCTCAGTTTCATTCTGTCCAGCATGTCTTTCTGTAACACCTAGGATTGCGTTTAGCTTTGCGCGCGCACGAACCCTCCTTCTCTGACGGCTTCGCATCGTCCGTCCCTCCTCGGCCTACTCCTTTCAATCTCCACTGCGAGGCGGATAACTGTTATCGTGCCACACACGGAAGTCACACCACTGTATATAATCTACGTGGAAATTGGTGCATACCGTGTGTGGTTTATGATAACAGCGGCCTCGGGAAGAAATGGGACGCGGCTGTGATTGAAGAAGTTCGGAAGGTGGGAGACGAGTACCAGGAAAAAGAGGCGAAAATACTACAATGATGAATGCATATATATATATAAAGCCAATTATTTCGGAATTTTCGAAACGTAGGTTTCACGTAGCGTTTAGCTAATGCTATAAAACTAAACGCGATGCGTACAATTGTTTTTTATTGTCATCTATATGGAACTTTGTAGGGTCATGCAATGTTTTTATTTATGCAATATGGCGGTAACAACAGTATGGCTATTTAATGCTTACGTTTATGGCGCTATATGCACCGTTCGCAAGCTAAGCCGAAATGCCAATGACACTTCGCGCGGTTGTACACGGCGAGAAGTCGACGCATGCGATGCCACGAGGGCGAAGGTGAGTTTGTAGAAGTGAAGAGTGGCGATGGCGGATGCATACTGAGAGAGAGAGAGAAGTACGACGTGCAAGACGGCGGTAAGCTTGACTGCTTATCATTGTTATACATTTTTCATTTTTCAGTTTTGTTCTTGCGTCCAGGGCATAATGGCGATTGGCGCGCGCACACGTGGTCCCGGGCGCATGCGCTACGCGCCTATCGGACACGGCAGCAACCACGGTCAGGAAGTTCTGGATTGGCTTTGTTAAGAAAGCTTCGGTTTGATAAACGACGAAAGATACAATGGTGTTAAGGAGCGAGCTCCCCCCCCCCCCCCCCCTTTTTTTTTGTTTTTTTGCACACGGTACAAGTGGATAGTTTCGTAAACAAAGCAAAGAAGAAGAAGCAAAAGAAAAATCGTAGGTTTATAAGGTAGCAGGGAGTCGAGTAGGGGAGTAGAAACAAAAAAAGGTGCAGGCCACTCACGAGGTAGATGATGTAGGGCATGCAGATGCTGAAGGCCGACGAGAAGGCCGAGGAGGCGCCCAGTGCGAACGCGCGCAGTGGTGTGGGCATTACCTCGGCGGCCTGCTGGTACATGATCATGAAGGAGGCCGCGCACGCGAACTTGGCCACCAGCGACGCCGTGACGCCGGCGACTACGGCCTCTGCAATGGACGTGAATGACGCTCTGTTTGTTCGGGCGTGCACTTCAATGAGAGAGAGAGAGAGAGATTAACAGCGGTCACTTTATCACTGGCCGTTCATGCGGACACAAAACTGAGAACCGACAAAAGCCAAGGAAGGCGTAAGCCGGATGAGCATAACCACAAATCTTTTTTATTAGACGCAGCAAAACGCGTGCGTGGGACGCGCAGTTGTGCAGATACTAGATTATGGACCGCAATATTACGTCTTAACCTAAAGCAATGTGCTGTCGATATCATAAAAAACAAAACAAGATAGAGTTGTTAGTGACTAGGGCATTCTTCAGTTAATCTACGTAAAAGCCTTCTTACAGCCACTGTTATAACATATAAGGGCATATTACTAAGCGAATATTTTCGAATATTTTTTCATCCTGTAGTGATGGGTGGCCCGTCACCACTGCTACGATACGTCAGAGTGCTGCTCTGGCATCGTTGCCTGTCTGAAGGTTCTCGACATCATTTCGTCGATGAACCAAATGTCAGCTTTCGCTTGCATGTGCCCTTGTGCAGATGAGCAGAAGAACATATTTCAAGCATGTTTCCGGATTACTAAATGGTTGCAGGCCTGCGTTGGACACGCAGCACAGTCGCAACGTAAGCTGGAGGAGCGGCTCCATAGGAGCTCCATTTTAGGCAGCACACAATAGAGGGTCTTCTCTAGAGGTTCTGTGGCACATAAATAACTGTTGAGAAAACTCATTAAAGGTGAAGGACCGTTTCATTTTGTTCGTGTGCGAGACCTCTAATAGTTCCTGCTTCAGGGATGGTATGGCTAATTTAAGCACGAGGACAAGAACTTTATGGAGCTGCTCACCCGTAGGTATGAAGCAGGACGCTATGCAGGCGACGCTCACGAGGAGCTGTAGCGCCACGTTGCTCCAGCGGCGACCAAAATACTCCATGGTCCACCAGCCCACCACCGAGGCCGGCAGCTCGACTAGGCCGAGCAGGAAGAAGTTGAGGAACTCGTTGCCGCTCATGTTGGTCACGTTGATGTGCAGGCCGTAGTAGGCGCAGCCGTTGGCTACCCTGCGTGTGTGCGCACAAGGCTGGTAAAGCATCGCCTCGTAGCACCTCCAGGGGGCGGCACTTGAGAACGGTATACGAGGGAAGGTTGGAAGATCGAGTAACGGCGCGTAAGACACAGGTGACCTGTGTCGCGACTACTTACCAGCTTACGGTGATGATGAGGATGTTCCTGCGGATGCGAGCTTTCCGGAATAGGTCAAACGTCCTAGCGGCTGCAATTTCCTTTTCTTCGGCAATCTTCGTTTGTACTTTCTTGAAAGAAAGGAGGAAAGAACTACGTGCAGATTAAAGTAATGAAAAGATCAAAATAAAGGAACAAGCAGAAAAAGGTCGCTTAGGGGAATAAATGTTAAGGTTTGTTCGTTATTTTCGACAGCATTTCCGCAAGCGGATTCGCGAAACAATACCCGTGGTGCCTTCAATAAATATGTCAAATCGAGCTTGGTAGAGCCTAAGCGAGGGGAATGATGCATGGAGGTTGCAGAGACGAAAGCGCTGTACCACGTATTGAATGCTGCTGCGTAATCTTCATGAAATACCAGCTAAAAATGCGAGAAAAGAGAATGTTGTGACAGAAATGCCAGCAGGTGGGCTGGTGCTCTTAATTGCCCCATAATGGGATTTCACGAGCGCCTGTGACAAGCCTAAACTATAGTGAACGTTATTCGTAGTTTTTATTGAAGTGTAAAAATGATAAGCTAGAAGGAAATGATACTGGACGATAAAACAACTTGCTGCCGGTGGGATCCGAGCCCACAACCTCCGCAATACGCGTTCATTACACTACCAACCTGTGCTAAAGGTGGCGGCTGTTCCCGCATCCACATTTTTGGGTACTTATCTAGCACGCCTCGCAGTGTTAGCCAGCGCCACTCCGGCCATCGCGACGTATGAACAACCATTTGATCGAAGGCATCGCGTAGTACGTCAACATTTAGGAGCAGGCAGCTGAATAAAAAACTCTTGTATGCTACATGAAGGCATCAAACACCTGCCGGAGTCGAGACGCTCGCTTTGCAATGAACGATGAGAAGGGGTCCGATTTTCGTTACCGCGGTCTCTTGGTCTCCCTTCTTCTTTATATATACATATATATATATATATATATATATATATATATATATATATATATATATATATATATATATATATATATATATGTATATATATATATATATATATATATATATATATATATATATATATATATATATATATATATATATATATATATATATATATATATATATATATATATATATATAGTCATATCATAAGAAGCCAACAAACACTGACACCAAGGACAACATAGGGGAAATTACTTGTGCTTAGTAAATGAAATAAAGAAACGACAAATTAATGGAAATTAAAGTGGATTAAAGTGGAAGTGGATCCACTTTAATTTCCATTAATTTATCGTTTCTGTATTTCATTTACTAAGCACAAGTAATTTTCCCTATGTTGTCCTTGGTGTCAGTGTGTGTTTGTTGGCTTCTTATGATATGACTAATAAATATCGGGCCCCTCGGTTAACCCCTTTCTTCTTGTATATATATATATATATATATATATATATATATATATATATATATATATATATATATATATATATATATATATATATATATATATATATATGAACTTTGCAACGCTAACACAATTTTGCTAACCTCTTTGGCGGGTATGTTAGGAGTCTGCATAAACGGCACGTTTACTTCGACGATGAGTACTGTCGACGGATGAGCGGTCGACATCTGAGGAAAAAGTTGGTGACCTACCGTAAGATCCGTCTCCAGATCTGCCGGCACTTCCACGCCGTTGGTTTTTGCGATCCGCTGGAGAATGGCCATTGTGTCTTTGATTTTGTTCTGGGACAGAAGCCATCTGGGTGATTCCGGAATGAGTCTACGATCAAGTGAAAGAAAGTCAGTCTCTTAGCGTAACAGGAAGCATTATATTTCCATTATTTGTACCAGTAAGACATTTCCGGTTAATAAAAAAATAAATTGATGAAGAATTTAATATCATGCGTACACCATACTTTAATACAAGGATTTCTGAACCAATAGCCATAGCCGACAGGACAGCATCCGGTCCAATGCGCAATTGCGTATACAAATCATATGCTGAGAAAACAGGAATAATTTATCAGGATAAGTACTTTCTAGTTAACAGTGTGCAAGGTTCCGCCACGTGAAGCACGCAACCATTCACGGCCGTCTGCTCCCGGTTTTAGGCAGAGAAAGGTGGGCCAGAGTTATACACACAAACTGTCTCGAAAATTGTACTGAGTTCTAATTTCCCTGCCTTTTGTTAAGGAAGGCATTAACGTTCTCCTCGTTCTGCTCTACGTATGTGGATCATGCTGTGGCCCGAGCTCTGTCTTTCTACAGCGGAACAGCGGTGATTACGGTGCTTCAGTGTCATCTACATCCCGTCACCTTACGACCAAGATATGTACAGAATACAGCGACGAACGTTGCCCACATTTTCGACACCATCAAAGAGACTTCTCAGTCAATCGACCACACGATGAACGTCAGCAACCCGCACTACAGGGCTCAACTATTTTTCGCGGTCGCTCGGCAAAGATTTCCTCGGCGCAGGATGGCGAAGAAGACGCGGCGGCCTCACTTGTAGTAGAAGAGGTTCGGTATGGCGCACGAGGAGCAGATGATGCCCAGCAGGATCCAAGAGCGCGACAGGTAGGCGATGAGCGGCAGTATGCACAGGCCCACGGTCCAGGAGATGCAGCAGACGCCCAACATCAGGGTGCGCTGCTGGGGACCCACCAGCTCCAGCACTGCGGACACGAGCGAGGCACGGGGTGACCATCGTGCAAGTCGTCGTCACCATCGATGTCGGCGTGAGCGAGCTTTTCCCTGCGCGCCACTTTGCATGCCAGGGGCTACACCGTACGGGAACGGAAGATGCACGCCGACGTCGGACGATGTGCATGGGATGATGTGGGGCGCCCGAATTTCGGATGCTACGAGCACCCTTCTACCTGCACTCCGCGTCGCAGTACTACGGCACTGGTGTGGTAGTCTGGTGTACCGTCAATTTAAGGAATGTTGTCGTGTGAATCGAAGCACTGGATTGATGTCGGCATGAGCGAGCTTTTTCTCAGCCTCTGCGCGCCAAAAGTGATACCTGAGGAACAAACCTAAAGGACACAACTACAAAGCTGTACTGACGTGACACTCAACTTATTGTATTTTTCGTTAAGGTCCAAATTTATTACAAACATTAGAAAAATAATGCTGGCAAACGCCAGGATGCCTTAAGTAATTTACTATAATACTCGTCTGTAGGAACGCGTTCTTGTTTTTGTTTCTGTGGCAAGGAGATGGATGCGTCATGACGTCATTTTAACCGGGAGCTGTCACGTGATAGAACTATGCGTTTTTTACCAACGAGTTGCATAAAGCCGCACATGTAAGTGTTTCACTCTGCGTTGACTTCGAAACGGCCGAGATGTAGGAAAGAAAGAGACAAACTTCCGTACGCGCGTGCTATTGCTAAAACGCCGATGATGAAAAATATTAAGTCGAGCTAGATTGAAAGATTAGGCTGCCGTTATAACGAATTCGTCAATCTTAGTCAAGACAAAGCTTTTGTAAGCGATAAAAATGACGAGAACGGAAAATTGATGTGACGCTACCTGTTGTGGACTATCGTATTGCTTTGCTTCTTCTACGTAGTTTTGTTATCCGTACTAGGCTGCAGCTAGGGACTCAAATGCACTTGTTTACATGTTTTACTCTGGACCGTATGCAAGGAATAAACTTCAATTCAATTCAACTCACATGACTTCAGCACTGGCTGATTCTCAGGGACCGGCATAGAGGGAGCTCACGTGGAGATTATGCAACTCGTCCGCTTTGGCGTGAGGGATAGAAATTGAGGAGCAGCAGCAGAACCTTCGGCGGCGATTTCCCACGCAAGACAGCGGTGTATTGGCACACAGAAAACGGTGACAGACTACTAGGCGAATGATCTATCGATGTAGCTCGAGTTATTATTCTCCTTTAGTGTCCCTTTAAGGGGAGGCATGGGTCTTTGATCAGGCGTATTTAACATCTTCGAGGTACGGTGCTGAGAACTTGTACGTATATGTAATGTTATGTGCTTATTTCAGGCCCTTAGTGTTTGTCTCCTTTGGTTCTAATTTTATGCAAGCGTCATTAATTATTTTCTGAAAATATTTGTAAAATATTTGTTTTTTAGACTTCACTAAACATGCTATCGTTGGCTTCTGTATGATTCAGGGAATGCCGTAAGAACAAGCTTATTGCGCTGCCTCACCTAGAACACGTTTTGCGAGGTTTTGAAGTTGAAACTCGAAAGAGTGTTTTTTTTGTGTGCTTAACTTTGAAGTATCGCAACTCTTCTTCTAGGTAAGATACATCAATAACGTTGTCTTACGGCATTTCTTGAAGCATACAAAAGTAACTGATATCCCCTTTAGCGAAATCTAAGGAAGATATATTTTGCAAATGTTTTCAAGGTATTGTTTAAAAGAGGCTCACATAAAAGTAGAACCAGAGAAGGTAAACAAAATGGACTGCACCTTCAAAATAAGCACATACCATTACATATATTTACAAGTTTTCAGCTCCACATCTCGAGGAATAATTTTTTTCTAGAACCAACTTCCTCCATTAAAGAAGGCTTACATGTAATTTATGTAGATATAAAAACATATAAGGTAATAATTTTCCTTTTAGTTATATTATAATACGCATATAACGGGCAGTGTTGCCAATTACTTTTCGAGCGTGTCACTAAACTGAGATAAAGAATTCGCGAAATTTTGCTCTAATGTCGCTAAAATTATCGCTAAAACTGTCGAGTGAATATTACATAATGTAGGCGTTCTGGAAAATAATATAGGCTAACGTGGTGTAATGCATCTGCCGAAACATTTCACTTTTGTATAGTGTGGGTGCAGGTGATAACAGCGGATACCCTGCGTTTACCATTAGATTATAACGGCACTAATCTAGCACGGCTTAAAGAAACACGGGTCACCTGACTTTCCGAGCAGAAAGACGCACTTGGTCTACGTTATACGCGTGCCAATTGTTTAGTTTTCAGCGCTTGTGAAGGCAGAACAAAGTTATGCAATGCGGTTTGTGTCATTTTGGTAACACGACAATAACAATTACATAGCCTTTATACGAGTAAAATACTGCGTTGCACCCCTTGATCCCCCTGAAGACTCAACGTGGTATCGATTTATCCGAAAAGCACGACAAAGGGAGGCGGTATGTTCAGATTCGCGCTAATAAGCCTAGCCGATCCAATATTTAGGCCTTTCTACCCTTGTTCTGTCCCGTATAAATCAGCTGCTGCACTTATGAATCCCACGATAAAGTGTATTGAGTAAGTTCCGTTAATATAGTTTACTGCTAAGTTTATGACGTCCGAAAATCAACGCAATTAGTGAAACTGCCGCACCCGCAGCGTAAGACTTTTTTTATTGAGCTGTATAAAAAGATAACAAAAGTACCTTCGGGTGAGAATGTGAAGCCTGTTCTTCTTGGCACAGTTCACCTTGCAGCGTAAGGCCTACATAATGCAAACCATCGCTCCGTCATCTTCACAGAGTCCATGCACCATACAGCCTAATGCGCTTAACTTTTTTTCATAGTAAACTGCGTTCTAGAAAGTTATTATTGAACGAATTGTGTTAACTTATAAGCCGTTAAATTGTCGCCATTCGTTCGGTTACATCTCTAAAAAATGTCGGTGGTCGCTAAATCGAAAATTCATCGCCAAACAGATAAAAATGTCGCTAAATCTAGGGACAACATCGCTAAAGTGTCAAAAATGATAGCGGGTAGTAGGCGTCGAAAAAATAAAACAACTCACAAATAATATAGGGCAGCTGGAATATCTGCGGCATGACGCTGGCGTTCATGAAGCGCAGCATGGCGAAAGCGATGAAGTTGGTCACCAGGATGGAGGAGAGCCCGAACGCAGTCGCGATGAAGACGGTCAGGAGGAATACCGGCTTCCGTCCGATTCTGGAAAATACCGCCATGCAGTGGATGTTTAGGGCTTGGTTAGGGTAGGTTGTTGTATGTACTTAATGTACCGAGTATCACTATGTATGGTAAGCATCTCTTTAGCGTTGACTCCGACACAAACACACACACAGTGTAAACTTCAGGCATGCCACACGGACACCAGAAAGTAAAACGTAAATATTGGCCGCTATAAATATGGCAAGACAATTACTCGCTATGCGCAAGCGTAATCGTTGCGAATTGCTGCATTCATAGCGCACTAGTTTGTTGAAAACATCAATTTCCAAAGTCGCAAAGCCATTCGAAGCTAGAAGGACAATGCTTAGGCAAATCCACGTACTCCCCATCATTCTGAAGCTGGAATGATGTTCTGCAAGCTGTAAAATTTTGCCATTATGTCGAATTCGCATTATTGTAGGCTCTGATTGGCCGAGAGGGCTACTACGGGCTGTCTGATTGGCTCAGAATGTCGCCATTACAGAATTTGACGATGTCCAGAATACCATCCCTGGCTGAACCACCATCTTTGCGACTGCCGAAGTCACTAACGCCATAGTTCCTTCTGGTAAAATTTGTTGGATGCTTTGTGAATTAAATAGCTCTCTTGGACCTTGGTGCTCGTTCAAGCCTTGCTTCAAATCGTTGCAGCGTTTTCGCTTGTTTAGGCAACTCTTCACCATGGCTCCGATATCCCCCTCAGTACCACTTTTCTTTACATACGAAAGTTTGAAGTTCCTGTGGTTGAAGGCAGGCTCCCAGCAAGGCCTTTACCTTAGCTTCCTTTATCTGATCTCCTAGAACCTTTAGAATTTTGGACTGTGTTGAATAAAGTTACGGCAGGTGACAGACCTTGCGTTTCCGGGGTACGTTACGATACTTTCATTGTCCCGTGCGACAGTTGTATCTTGCTACCCGTTCTTTTGTGGAGATTACGTGGTCGTTTTCTTTTGCGGAACAGGCCACAATATAAGAAAGCCGATTGAAAAAGGGAACATTATATATATATATATATATATATATATATATATATATATATATATATATATATATATATATATATATATATATATATATATATATATATATATATATATCGACCTTCTGAGTGCAGCGCCAGTAAATCCTGTGAGCTATAGCATTGGGCAAAAAAAAAATGAAGACACGGGGGCGAGGACTGACTTTGCATAAGGATTTGATTTGCATGAGCTCCCATGTTCGGGTCTCTGGGACTGCCGGGAGGATTATTAAGGAATGTCCTGGTTCCGCCATCGATTGGTATTTGCATGCATTTTGGGAGCCCAAAGCCCCGTCGTTTGAGATGTGCGGGGAGGGTATTTGAATAATTTCGTCCGCGCACAGTTTTGAGATCCTATTCGGGTCTTGCCTGGCAAAGTTCCCGAGTCCCCTTTGAAGGAATCGGCAGAAATAAAACTAAAAATAAGAAATGACAGAAAGAAAAAAAAGAAGAGAACTATGGGGACATGGTTGAAAATTCTCGCCTCATTTCAGCGGTTTCTGTTTGTGAGTATGCGGGGGTGAAGGCGGCAGACTATGGCCACGCGATGGCTTTCCGAGTGCAGCGTGTACCAGCTGCGTGCGGCGGTCGAAGGGCCCGCCAGTTTTCTGTCCGACTAATTCTGCACTTGATAGCGTTCAACTTCATTGCGCTTAGTCATTTGATCAAGCTCGCTCGCTGTGGCAGATGCCTTGATCACTGGCCAACGATCTCTGGAGTTTAAGAAAAAGTTTGAACCTTTATTTGAGGGCTTGATTGAGATGTGATTGACCCTCATGACGAGGTAGATCGACAGAGGTCTTCCAGTACACTTTCCTGTCTCAAAAGCCAACTGTTCCCAGTGGACGTTATATTGGGCCCTTGAATAGACTGTGAATCTAGTTCCGAGGCCATTTAGCTTTTATTTGATTTTTCGAAACATTGGCGGATCGTGCGCATATGTAGGAATCGGTTATAGCGAAGCTTTCATTGATGCTTTCTGAGATGTGGTCACTTCACTTCTTCTTCAGTGTTTGTCCCCGTAGCCGAACGCCCCTCGCTGAGCGTTCGCTCTTGTTCCATTCTGTTCACTTCACTTGTTTCTGCGCACTAGGCTGCCTTATATGCCAAATTCTGCACTTATTGCCTCTCGTTCTGCATATACAGGGTGTTTCCGCGAACACTTTCAAAAATTTTTAATGGTTTCCTGTGGCAGATAGCTCAATTCTAGTCTACTCGAAGCGAAGGACCCTACTTGCAGAAAAAAACTGAAATGCAAAATCGGTTAATTAACAGGAATTCCATAATTAACTTTTAAGCTAATTATTTCATGACCCATATTGCAATTTAAAAATTCTAGCAGTGGACCTCGCAAGGCGGATCCACTTGGAAGGAATTCTCAGGACGACACCAGTTGCGAGATATAAATTCCCGAACTTTGCGGAGTGATGTATTGGCGTTCCAGTTACTTATGTGCTTCAGTGCATGAAACAACGTTTCGTTAACTATCAACTGGAGACAAGAACTACTTCTCACTCGGCGTATTTCGGATATTAGAAAAGCGTTTGACTCCGTAGATCACAGTATACTATTACGAAAATTAGAACATTATAGCTTTAGAGGACAAGCACTTGACCCTTTTCGCAGCTACAAACAAACTAAACGTTAGCTATACGTGGTAGTGAGAGGAAAATAATCTTCACTAAAGACAGTAAAAACGGGCGTTCCACAAGGATCAGTACTGGGTCCAGTACTCTGCTCTCTTTTCATCAACGATTATCCTAGATCACTCAGATTTTCTCATTCTATCTTATACGCGGATGACACACAGCTCTGATAATTCCACGACAGTCACTACAGGAAGCAGAAGAAATCGCTCAAAGTGAGCTGCATAATACTTTAACATGGTTTGAAGCTAATAAACTTGTTTTAAACTCCGAAAACACCAGGTATGTAGTATTTGCTTTTAACCGAAAAACTACTGCTACTAAATGTAACTTGTATCTCCGAGATACACAAATACAACAAATTAGTAGTCATAAATATCTAGGAATAAGCCTTGACTCGTCGCTACGCTGGGCTCCACGTATTGAAGAAGTAACTAAAGAAATGTTTTTGGTTCTTATACCTTATTGAAGGCACGCAAACATTTCCATCCTCAAACATTACCTTTAATTTAGCTCAGCATTTTTCATTGTCATTTAACATATTGCATAGAATCTTGGGGTTTCGCCTTCGCCTCGTACGTTGATCCTTTAGTTAAAATTCAGAAACGTGCTGTGAGAATAATTGCATCGGCCACAAAGGACGCGTCCTCTGCACACCTTTTTGCAAAGTTAAATGTAGTGCCACTTATTCAAGCACGCAACTATAACACAGCTATACTAATCCACAGAATAGTAACCGCGAACGAGCCAGATCTATGATCAATATTTCACACGCCTACAAGGGACACTAGACAAGCTGAGAATAATAAATTTAGCTTGCCAAAAAGGCATAATGTATACGGCCAACGTTCCCTGTCATTTATCGGTGCAAAAATCTGGAATGAAATACCCAGCTTCATAAGAAAACTTTCAAATGCTGTTCCGTCATGAAAACATCACTTTAAATCGTATATATAAGATAAATGTCTTTTGCTTTTTACTTTGGGTTGCAATTTATACTGACGTTTACGCCTCACACCCTCTCCCCTTTAGAACCCCACCTATATATACTATGGCGAGGAAAGCGTACGTCGCCTTGAAGAAGACAGAAGACAAGTCCACTTGTCGAAACGTTGGCTCCTGCATTCACCTTGTTCACGTTTTGCTCACTGTCAATCATATTGCATTACACTATGCGGGAATAAAGATTTTCTTTCTTAAAAAAAAAACACTTCTGTAGTGTTCATGATAGTTTATGGAGAGCGCACGCGTGACACTCATCAAATTTCATAATGCGCGCTCTCTCTCTCTATCTCTTTTCTTTTTGTTGTTGTTGTTGTTGGGTGTATTGTGATATATTTACATTTACTCACGCGAGAATATGTAGCCGGCACCAACTCCGAGTGGCCAGCATCTCCTACAGTCAGACAAGTGAACCGAAGAAACGCTCTTATCCGGGAACGACTAAAGCTGTTCGAATTAACTTCGTCTCACTTCTTCAAAGAAGTCATATTCTAGTGACATTTCTGGTCAGATTTCTTATGTAGGCCCTCACCTGGTTAACAAAAAGTGGCGACTAGCTCTCCCTCCCCCCTCATTCATTCATTCACAAAACTTTATTAGTGTCCTGAAGCCCCCCTCTCCGACCTATATATATTTTGAAGATTGATAGCACAATTTTAAGCCTTTATCTAAATTACTCGATGAGGCGGTCCTTAATTCTGCGAGAAATGAAAATGTGCAATTGAATAATTAACGTAGTTACGATAATTATTTTTTAAAATTGATTTACGCCACATATTTCAATCTACAAATTAGAGCCCCTGAGTTCTCACGGCGTATCCACTTGGAACGAATTCTCTGGACAGCACCAGTTCCGAGATATTAATTTTCAAAGTGTCTTACGAAATGCACTGGCGTCCAAATTACGTGTTTAAGAAACTGCTGTTTTATGCATTGAAGGATGAAAGTAACCGGAACACCAATGCATTTCGTAGGACACCTTGAAAATTGATATCTCGGAACTGGTGCGGTCCAGAGAATTGGTTCTAAGTGGATACGCCGTGAGAACTCGGGAGCTATAATTTGTAGATGGAAGTATGTGGCGTAAAGTAATGAATCGATGAGTTAATATTCGTCAATACGTTAATTATTCAAGTGAACATTTTGATTTCTCGTAGGCCGTGCAAGCGCTTTTGCGCTTCTTGCGATCTACCGGCCTGTGTGAACGACTTTAACTGGAACGCCTTTTGTGTGTGTGTCTCCATGTGTGCGCGTTCGGTTTTTTTTGTTTTTTTTTGTGTTTTCCTCTCTGTCATCTTTCTAACCCCTATCCCCCATCCCCAGTGTAGGGTAGCAAACCGGAGACTCATATCTGGTTAACCTCCCTGCCTTTCCTCTTCATTCTCTCTCTCTCTCTCTTGATTTCTCGTGGAAGTAATGGCCGCCTCATGGAGTAATTTGGATCAAGGGTTAGAATTGTGCTATCTTCCATAGGCAATCTTTAAAAAAAATTGGTGCAACTAAAAAAAAAAACCTGTATTTTAACTACCATAGAAAAAAGAAAGAAAAGGCAGAAAAAGAGAACGAGTACATCATGGGGGCAACCTTGTAATTCTGCAACAGAGGAGTACTCGGCTATCCATAAGCTCGACTTTCTTTCTTTCTTCTTTCTTTGGTAATGGAGATATTGCGTGAACGCTCCTTTTTTATTACGCGGAAAGCTTTCACATTAACACATGTAGATCAGATAGCAAAATAAACAACGTAAGTGGCATAGAACTAAAATAACGATATGCTTATCAATCAATCAATCAATCAATCAATCAATCAATCAATCAATCAATCAATCAATCAATCAATCAATCAATCAATCAATCAATCAATCAATCAATCAATCAATCAATCAATGCATTTTCACTCTTTTCGCTAGCTCACCTGTCAGACAGCGTCCCTAAGAGGACGGTTCCAATGGCGCTGCCGACGCTTCCAAGCGTGAAGACAAGGCTAGGAAGATGGGCTCGATCGCATACCAAGTCCCACTGAAACATAAGAGTTGGATATTTCACTGGAATGAGAAAGGAAAAAGGAAAGACAAAGGGAAAGCTAGACTTCATCAATTGACAGTAGGCGCTGTTAGAGAGAGGGGAAAGAAAAAGTCACGGAGCACCAGAAGCGAGTCCAGTTTGCTGCCCTGCAAATGAGAAAGGATAAGGAAGCGAGAGGGTATAAGGAAGTGAATTGAGAGAAACAAGAAGAGAGAAATAGGAATTGTGGCGCGCACAATCGAAGATCTGCAGCTAATCCATGCATAAACGGTCGCAAAGACCTGTCGACTTAAGGAACTGCAGCAACGCTGTCGTTGCTTCCAGCGCCAGCAAAGCACACACCTATTGTCCAAGCATCCTAGCTTCCGAAAACGGTCTTGAGTCTAGCCATTACAGTAAAATGACAATACCTATAGAACACGTAAACTGAAGGCACAACCAGAATGAAGTATGAGGACTAAAGTAACCAGAATGAAGGCTGTGTGTGAATCAAATTTTTCGTCTAAAATTTACGTTATGCAGCACCGATCAATTAAAGCCTGTACCCCGTTGTGAGGGTATCTCAGAAAGCTGCCGCGTTATTTCAGCTGGGAGCTTTAGCGCAATATAAAAATGCTATGTGTAGATGAATTAAAGATGTTCTATCTTTCTCTCTTTGACAGTTTGTCAGTATTAGTGGCCAACCTAATAGCCGTTTACGTATGGTTCTTAAGAAACGGGTATACTGCCATGAACTTTGTCTGCCCACTTTGCTTACGCAAGTAGGCGCTTTTTGATGGTTGGACTGATGAATTTTATGAGCATCCCCTTTGGAACGGAATGACAACTGGCGCCACTAAGACCTTTATTTTCAAGTTCTCGTGGTGTATATTATATATCTTGAAGATCTGTTGTTTGTGTTAAAGATTGCGCAACCTTAAAGAAAAAGAAAAAAACAACGTTACTGCTCCAAATCTAATGTATTTTGATTCGGTGCAATCCCTACCGTTCCGCCAGTCATTTATTATTCTACACTGGAGTTTTATTCAACTGCCATAGGTTAGCTTTAAAGCCCAAGGTCGCGGGAAGAGGTAACTACGGCACTTGTTACTTAGAAATAGGTACTGCGAAATCCTAATAAAGCATTCTGAATAGCTTTTGCGCGATTTCCACACGCTACGCATGAATAGTCGTCACTGGCAGATCTTTTCCTGCGGCACTTGTATCTGCATCTCGAAACTATGTTCCACAGCGCCCTCTTGCGTATAAGGCATGCAGCTTATGAACAACAAAGGCAAGATGGGAAGATGTCCCACCTGCGTGGACGCTGTGCTCTCGTAGTTGGTGTCGTCGTAGGCGAATTCCGTGCAGGCCATCTTCTCCACGCCGTGATGCTCCAGCAAGCGGGTGACGTTGGCGCCCGCGTCACTGGCGCTGGCCGCCCACAGGAGACCGCGAGCCAGGCTCTCGTTGATGGAGTCCAGCGCGTACGTGCTGCAGTCGTCGTCCGTCACGAGGAACTTGCGCAGCACGCCCGGCTCGGGGGTGTCCGTCAGGTTGAACGTCAGCGCCAGGTCGGGTAGCACGCAGGAGTGTTTGGGCACGGACAGCATGAAGATCTGGTTCATGAAGTAGCCCGGCATCAGGAGGGACGCCGGCGCCAGGTATGCCCAGACGAGTAGCCGTTGGAACCGGCCGTAGCCTCCGAGCTTGTCGATCACGTCTTCGAATTCCATGGCTCGAGCTCGCCGACACTACGCGCACCGTGCAACGCGAGGCGATCCCGGGACGCCGGCGGGGAAGGTAATTTTCAGGCTGGAAGTCCGTTGTTTCGTGGTCTCATGCCCCGCGACAACAGCAGTGACTCATGCGCCGGAATTCGGACGCCGACCCGGAAGAGAGAAAGAAGTCTGCGGAAGAGAACGGCTTGTTCGTGGTCCCAGTCTTGTGGCAGTACCATTCGCAGTTGCTTGGAAATGCTGAAAAGAAAGAAGTCACATTGAGCGTGGAGTGCACTTAAAGATGGCAGAGACGCATGCAAGAGAGGATGTCATGTGGGTAACACGTCGATTGTTCGCAGCGGGCTGGCAAGGTCAGAACAGCGTGCGCCTCACCCGCCAGCACAGGAGTCGAACAGGCGGGGGTAAATGAACGTTGAGTCTACGTGCGGCGAAGGTGGACGTGCTAAAGACACTTGGGAAATGCTCTGGTTTCGCGAAGAGGGAACGAGAGGGAGCGTGCGGGCTAGTGAGCAGGAAGTAGAGGGAACAAGGTCAGTGCACCTTGAGTTACCTACGTTAAGGCCGATTCGAAGGTTGAGAAATGTTTTTTTTTTTTTCAATGCTTCGATGCTATAGCGATGGCTCGAAGCGAGCATTCGCGGCACGTTGCGTATGCAAGTACACGGCTCGTTGCGTCAAACAAGACATGTTACAAATCGGTGCCACTAACAGGACGCTCACATACACTATATACATACAAAGAGAATACTCGCCCCCGCCGTGTATCAGTGGTGTCTCGGTGACATTCATTCGCGATCTCTAAAAGGGTGCCGCAGTGTCTTGGCGACTCGCATCGTAAACTGAGCTTGGCTCTCCTGAGCGCGCTGACCGTTATCAACCGCATATTGACGCGCACCGTCGCGCACTCCTATCTGGCCGATTGCAGCTCTCGCGCAAAGATTAGCCCAGAAGGAGCGAACCACTTCAAGCAGCTTTTTCTGCTTCTCTTTGGAGTCTCCTGTGGCTGGCAATCGTACCGAACCGCGCGTACGCCGGGCAACGCGGTATATAGAGTCAACAGCCGAACGCGTTGGCTACACCGAGATATGATCCCTCCGGTCTTTAAACATACCCGTTCATCGAAGAGCGCCGGCTCTGTTTATCGATCAGCCGAGAGGCTCAATGAGAGATAGAGAGAGAGTTTCTCGAAAGCATTCTATCACTGATGGATGCTCATCTGCAAGGAGCTTATACGTCACGTGCCTGTATTTTGACACCAGGACTCCGCATCTCTCAAGATATCTTCAAGTTCTCTGCAGTGGAGGTCACGTGAACACTTGTCCCTGAATACCAAAGAGACGCTTGAGTGGGTTACTGACTATTGATCCGTGCACTTACGGTGCGATGAAAGGTTTGCAGCTTGAAATGCGGTAGGTCGGTACGTGGCCATACGCTACGAAAATTTCCGCGAATTCTGTTCTTCGGTGGCTTAGCGTTGTTAAGGCTTCTAATGTGTCACCTCGCAGAAACAAAAGTAGAGTTAGTGTCAGTTCAAGGTAGTTTCCTGTAGAGTTGTCCCTGACAATATCATTGATATTACCTCGACAGAATGCAAGTAACTTCAGATGTGAATAAATGACATTGAAACCACTAACGCGTTATGCCATTGTAAGGTTCTTTGGAAAGAAGGCAGGTCCACATGCAAATAAAAAGAAAAGAGAGAGTGACTGCGCTTTCCGCTGAACCACGCGATGAGGTGCCGTCGGGTGAAGTCTACTGGTTAGCAACTTCTCTGACACGTCACCTACGCTCCTCTAATAGGTACGCCGGCGTTTGAGTATTCTTGAAAGGATGTCGTGAACGGAACAGTAGTTGATAGACGTTCTAATGATGGGACTCTACCGCTTGCATAAGCATTCCAGCAAGAATAGGGACACGAAGAAAACAGATCTGAATATGAGGAAAGTTTATGCCTGACCACCAACAAACGCAACGATCACGTTCATTCGGTAGCCATAGTTTCCTCGTCTTGTTGACAATCTAGTTTGCGTTTGCCTGGTACCTCGTTTATTTCCTCGATTTACTTACGCTGTTTTCGTCACGTCGAATAGCTGCACAAGCTCGACCACCGGCGAGATTACGCGGTAGAAAAATTTAAATGTGGGAATGTAGTTCGGGAACGTTCACAGCACGGAGTTGAAGGCAGCAGTCAATAATCTAGTTGCACCCTCTTTCTCTCAAGGGATTGTGGATGAGCATGTTCTTTGCTTCAACGGAAACACATAGCCGGCATGTGAAGAAGCCCCTTCGCGGAAAAGAAGAAAAGTAGCCGATGTGAAGCATTGTACCGACATCTGTTAATGAAAGAGTAGTTTGGAGACCTCCGTGCTATGTTTCCGCTACTGTGACGCGTCACTGAGAATCGTCTTCGCTTTTTCTTTCTTCGTTGCTTTCACTGCGTGCCTCAAAGGTTGTCAGAATGGCGTCGTCGTAAAGATCGCATGGCGTAGCGTCGAGTGAAATAGATAGTTTTAGAAATAGCCCTTCCAAGTGGTTTAGCCTACTCAAGATTCCTGAAAACGCACTTGCGTCTTTCTTTTTCTTTCCTTTTTTGCGCCCCACCGGTAGCGTCCCATAACACTGAGTTGCACACTTCTCAAACTACCAAGTGATTTTCGTGTGTCTGTACGGAGGGTTGTTCGATGCGAATTGACAATTAACGTAGGTGGGCTTTCTTCTGCCGTTGCCGACGCTTAGGCGTTACTCTATACGCGAAAACCATAACCTATGTGCATTGACTAATTGGTACATCTATTTTTATTTTATTTTTATTTCGTGTATCCTCAGGGCCATTGGCATTGGAGAGGGGAGTGGTTACAGGCATACAAAACAAGAAAAAATAGGAAATGTGATACAAGGAAGAGGAGTATTGCAATAAAAGTTAACAAGTGTGTCTACTCATACAATGTTAGCTAAGGCGTTCTTGAAAAGCTGGTAATCTTTGTTGGTGGCTGTCAGTGCGGGAAGGTGATTCCACTCTGCTGCTGTACGAGGTATAAATGACTGGAAGAAAGCGTTAGTTCTACAAAATGGGACACCGACCTTGTAGGCATGATCTAATCGAGATGATAGGTGACGTGGGGGAGGGATTAATTCGCTACGCAGGTGTGGATGATGAAACATCTTATGGAACAGAGAGATACGAAACGCTTTGCGACGTGAGGCTAGGGATGGTAGATTAAGGCTTGATTTCATTGAAGATATGCTAGCGGTCCTGTTATAGTTGGATATTGCATATCCATTAAGCATACGGTGCAGTGACTGTGGTATTACTAGGTGATCTTGACGCCTAACACAGACCTAAACAACCCGATTTCATATACTGATTGTTTTCCACAACAGAAGGTGCTATACAGTGAACCTGCCTTGCGCTGCGCATGAGGTTCAGCCGCTTTACCACTTTATAAAGATTGGGGGACGTCGCATGAACAATCTGTTCACCTGTAAAATAGAACCAGAGACAAAAGAAAAAGAAGAGAAAAGAAACTCACGAGTCAGGTCGCGAAGAGGCGCATCCACAGTGTTCGCCGGATCAGGCGGATCCGCCGTTCAGCCGGGTCTTCCAATACTGCTCCACGATTGCATAACAACCGGACACGGCTCCAATGTACGGTAGAAACAAAGAAACGGCCCTTCGCGATGCCGTCTTGGGAACGCATATACGCCCGGGCAACAGTCCGCCAGTGTCGGCCGATTGCCTCGACCCCCACTTGCGCGACGTTCGAATAAGGAAATTGCGTGTTCGCCACCCCTCTGACGTCGCGACCTCTGATATTGCTCGCAAGCGCGGGCTTTCTAGCGGCACGTTTACTTGACACGGGCGGTCCCTGGGTTCTCGTGCGTAACGTCGTTGTCGCCGTGCCCTAGGCCGTACACACACGCGGTCACTCAGTAACGCCGCGTCGCGCGGCGGCATGGCGTCAGCCGCCAGTGTGTCGTTAGATGGTGTGCGAGCTGTTTTTATCTATAGGGCGGCCTTCTTGCGGGACAACTGAATTGTATACAGGATTGTTCGAGAAAGGCAGAGACAGAGAGGAAATGCAGGAACGTTGACTAGATGCGAGTTTCCATTTGGCTACTCTGCGCTAGGGTTGCGGGAAATAGGGAGTGGAAGCAAAGAAGAGAAAGAGAGAAAGAAATTAAAGGAATAAGGAAAAAGTATCAGGAAGGGCGTTCTTTTGTGTGACAGTGCCCGCAGTAGAGTGCGCCGAGAAAATCATCTTCTGGCGTGCTGCACCACTCGGGCAACAGGGCTCTTGTGGGAAGGAAGAATTTTACAAAATCGACAGTGGCTTAAGATCGTATCGGAATGCCGTGGGAGCGCTACTCCGCTTCTTGAGATCCACTGATCTGTGTGAACAGGAGGAGGAGGAAATAGAGAAGGCAGGGATGTCAACCAGAAATGCGTCTGGTTGCTACACTACTCTGAGGGATGGGAAAGAGGGAATAGAAAGATAAGACAGAGAGAGGGAGGGAGGGGAGGGGGAGAAAGGCCGGCGGTAAGCTTGCACATGCACGTGGAGGGCCTGAGCGAGTCAAAGGCGCTCACATAGGCCAGTCGCCCTCGAGAAAGACAAAAGTGCTTTCATAGCTTTGTGGGCCGACGAGCGATGGGGACGGTCTTCGAGGAGCACCTGCACAGACAACGGCCGATCGTCCAGTCGTCGCATTGGGATAGATAACGTTTGTGTTTCCGATTGAAATCGATGACAATGGCACAATAAATTTTCGATGTTCTTTTTGCCGCTGCAGACCTCGCATGCAGCACTGTCATTCATTCCAATCAAAGTAGTGTACGCCTTCGTGAAAGCCACACCCAACCACAGCCGGTATAGAAGCGGCACCTCACGTCGGTGAAGCCCGGGTAAAGGTCGGAATTGGAGCGAAGGGTGCGCCTTGTGTTTGGGGTGTCCCACTCTGTTAAAGAGAGCTTGCGTGCCAGCTGACGAAGCTGCTTTGCAGCGTCTGTCGTGGAAAGAGGAATGGGAACGCGGTGTTGTTCTTGATGTGACTCTCGGGCAGCTTTGTCTGCTTGATCATTTCCACTTATCCCACAATGGCCAGGTAGCCACTGTAAAATAATTTCGTGGCCTTTTTGTTTGATATCATGATGAAGCTTGACAATTTTGTATGGTAGCTCGTGAGCGCTACGTCTGAGAACTGACTGCATGCTGTGCAAAGCCGGTCTCAAGTCGGAAAACTCGGCCTATGCGCCAGGACTCTCTGTGTCAATAAATAGAAGCGCACTGTGCAGAGCCATGAGTTCTGCAGCCGTGGACGTGGGGAAATGTGACGTCTTGAATCGCAATGTTGCTCCTCTCGTCGGTATAAACACAGCACCGCCAGAACTGGCCGATGTAGTCGATCCATCAGTATAGATGTGTACGTAGCTACTGTATATCTCGTACAACAGAAGCAAGCTCAATTGTTTTAATGCAGATGGCGGTAAATCTGACTTTTTCTGAAGTCCTGGAATTATGAGGTGTACTGCAGGATGGCACAAGCACCGTGCAGGAGACCCCGACCTTGCCGCAGGGGTGTGCCCCGATGTAAGCGAGGCAAGATATGCCCTGACAGTTGTGTGATGACGTGTGGGGTCTCTTCAAGGGGAGTGCGGCGGGGTGGTGGCAAGGGGTACGGGCAGCGTACCTGACATGTGCACGCATTGTCTCGACGACGATGTGCGTCGTGATTGAATAATCTTGAGCAATGGTAATAGTTTCAGCCGTAGACGCACTGCGTGGTAGTCCAATGCATATACTTAGAGCTTGGGCTTGAATGCTCTGAACTATACGCAAATTGGTTTTGCAGGTGTTGAATATAACATGTAGGCTGTACCAGAAGAACCCAACAAACAGCACCCTGTACTGCTGCAACATGAATTATGTGAACACCCACTAGTTGTTTCCTGCAGGGAACCTTTGAACAGATTACATAAAGCAATCAGTCGGTTTTTCACGTGGTTCACGTGAGGAGTCCAGGACAAGTCTGTCATTCACAACACCCAAAAACCTGCGACTTCTCCTGGACGATATCACTTGTCCGTTGATTGATATCGCGTATGTAGACCTTGGCTTCCGGTTAAACGCCACCACTGCGCACTTTTCCCACGTCACCTCCAGACTTTGTTTACGAAAGTAGCACGATGTCGATTAAGCCGCCTTCTGAAGCCGAGCGCGGAGCTGAAACCGTGTCATCCTCTACGTCCAGATACAGATGTCGTTGGCGTAGATAGAGAGTCGAGTGGTGCTTGACAGGTCCTCGCGTAGTCCAATAAGGGCCAGATTAAGAAGCGTTAAGCTTAGTACTCCACCTTGAGGGATTCCTTGGCTTCTGTAAAACTGGAGTGTCGGACCATCCCCGGTGACCACGCAGAATGATCGCATCTGTAGGTAGCGACGAGACTTGAGATATCTCTTGCCACCAAGTCCTGTTGCTTCTAACGCTTTAAGAATGGCTTCATGAGTAACGTTATTGTAAGCCCCTTTAACGTCTAGTAACAAGGCAGCAGACAAGCGTTTGCAGGCCTTCTGGAATTCGACGTGTCACCAAGTCGACAACGCTGTCTATAGATGAACGGCCACGACTGAATTCTGTCAACTGGTCTGGATAAATTTCAAAGCGCTCTAAGTAAGACTCCAAACACGTTAGGACCCCCCCCCCCTCCCATCCGTTCCATTACTTTTTCTACACATCCAGCAAGCGCGATCATACGGTATGATGCAATATCCAAAGACGACTTGCCAGCTTTCAGAAGCGGAATCAGGGGACCTGTCTTCCATTCCTGGGGAGCCGTGCCAGTCTGCCGCGAGTATGGTCGAACAGGAGCAGGAGTGCCTTTCGAACCTGTTCACCAGGGTTACACACAGAGCGCGGTATGTAATGCCGTGTGAACAGAATCATTAAAGTGTCATGTGCGCTATTAGGGTGGTCATATGCCTTGACTTTAGCTATACTGTACACATTTTAGAATGCGTATCTTGATAACAGACCGTGATGGCATTTGTGGGATTGCTTTGCTTATGATTACTTCGCGCGTATATGAAATATAAAATGTTTGCAATCAACCAACAATAATCGAACTACCATTCTGCCTACCATGGCGCAGGGAGCTATTACACAGCGCCACAGAGCCGAGCTGCGTACTTGCTAAGGTCTTTGTTTATCTTGCACGTAGTATCAACCTTCACGCTTTCAGCCATGACGCCATATGCGCAGGGAGAGCGCCTGTGTATAAATCTGGGAGGAGAAGGTGCCCTATTAAAGGATGTAATCATTTATCTTTTGAAGCACCTATCTATGGTTAGTAACGGTCGGGATACGTGACATTTCCTGATCGCGCAGTCCTTCCACCGGGGCGAAAGCTAGGGAGTGTCATTCGATGACATTTTGAAACATGCGTCTTGCATTATTTTGCGGCTGTCTGTATCGTCCGATGCCAGTGTTGATTTTTGGACGGAGCGCGCGTTGTAAAGAAGTTATGACTAACGTAAGTCCAAAACTAGCTTCTGCATATAGAATATACCCCGGGAAAGTTTAAGAAATCTTCATTTTATAGGACTTTGTAGGGTTGTAGACTTGTACGATGTGTCCGTGTAAACGTATATATATACAACATGTATTTCCATCCGTTCCCTTGCCATATTTTTCTTCGATTACTCTGTGTACTCGCGCACAGATAAACTATCATAAACGGGTACGCCGGTGCGCAGGCCATCGCCTGTTACTAAACGAGGAAACACGTGGGCCGGACGTATGTCGTACACTCTAAAAACTAGGAAGGGTATCGCAGGAGTGAAGCGGCCGGTTCACTCTTCAAAGCGTCGTTTTACTCTCGCAAAATGTCGAGGAGAGTGAAATGCATTGTTCACTCTCTCACCAAGGAGAGAGTGAAATGTGCTTTTCACTCTCCCCCTTCAGAGAGAGAGAGTAGTTCTACTCTTGCGGCAATAGAGAACAAAACGTAGCGTGATCTTCTGCTTCAACTGTAAGTGGCTGGCCCCGAACATGGCAATGTATCATTCATGCACGCTGAGCAAAGAACACATCGTTTTGCTTCTAAGAGAACAGGCCGCCGCAGTTTAAGGGAACGCGTAGCGAGCGCTCTACTTTTTCACTCGGAGTTCTCCACCGCGCGCGCGCGCGCTCAAGATCGCGGAACAACACAGCACCGGAGAAAGGTGATCTTTTATTGTGTCTGTAGCTCTCAATTTACTCATCACGGCTTTTCTTTGAATGCCTCAACCGTTGAGCTTCCTGCTTCTGCTCCTCCAAGTACATTTGTCGCCGGTTCCATGTGCCTAAAACTGGTATCTGCAGCTCCTTTGTAATTTGAACTTTAAGGATGTCGCTTTCCTTCTATTACCTCCACAGACAATTCTGTGTGACATGCGAAGAATGTCACAGAAGGGAAAAAAAAAGCACTTAGCAATGTCTGCTATGTCTAGCCAAGTGTACGAATTTAAGGACTTTCCAGTACTTCTAAAAATTCCAGGCTTTTCAATGCCTTGAAAATGGCATTTTAGAAATAAAGGGTTTTCAAGGATCGCTACAAACCCTGGTTTCTAGCACCTAAATAATTTTACAAGCTTATTTTGGCATGGAGTTCGGAAATTCATGCTTTTTAGCTAACGCTGCATCATCTCTGTACATTGAAACCACGAGAGCGCAACCATTTTGGAGTAAAGAAAAATACTGAAAGCTTTTAATACCACTCTTTTTCTATGGAGCTTCGTATTGCCTAGTTAGGTTTACGAATGTGCCTGGTTTTGGTGGGCGTTTCTTCGACATTTTCTGTGAGAAGTAGATGACTAACCCCCGTATTCAGAAATGTATATTAATACAAAGCCCATGCTTGACTTTATATAAACGACGCCTGGTGCGAACGTCCCCCAGACGCTCACTGCCTTTCTTTTGGTGCGTTCACGACTTGCGTCATTCAGATCAAGTCAAGCATGGGCTTCAAGTTATGATGCATTTCTGAATATGGGGGTAAGCGTGCGCTATTTCGGGCAACGCATTGTGCCATTGACACTGAGAGGAAACGGGGAAAACAAAGTTAACGCCCTATACTCCTAAACTTTCGCGTACCTGTGGTGTGCGTGTATCGTGGAAGAAGAAACAGCGCTAACACCAGGACGAAAAAAAGCATCGTCCACACCAGCGCTTCGTGGTGTTGTCCATGTTTTTGCGTCGTCCTTGTGTTGCGCTGTTTCTTCTAAAATGCTCAACCAAATAGCCGGCAAGTCTATCCTGTGCATATATATTGAACACACGTATGAATGTAGATGGTCTTCGAAGCTTTTAGAACGAGCACTGCCACAGGATACGAGCAGTGCACGCGTAACAAGTGGACACATTACTCATTTAAACATGCGTGCCAATGCATGTGACGCAGCTATCGGCATAAGCAGTCTCCAAATGCTGGAATGCGTGCTCTTCGAAACGCTAACGATCCGCTGCTAATGCAGGACAACAGCTCACAGCGGACTGAACCAAACTAATGCACCTGAAAAGAACGCCTACACGGCAGCGTGAGGCACGTCGAAATGCCTGGTACTGGCATCGCAGTTGACCACATACGAATGGAACTGGCGGAAAAAATAAACAGAAATGCTCACCAGTATATGCGCGACTTAAATTCACATACGTGGATGGTTGGCACGATACTTTGTATCCGCGTAATTTCGGAGAACATATAATGCATGGACTGGAAAAGCACTCGATCGTGAGCTGAACGACACATTTGTTATTTTCCTGGGGTGACGACAAGCCGTGAATAGTTCTCACGTCGTCGTCTACGTTGTATTCCTCCGTTAGTCGTAGCAAGGAATGGAAATGATGCAAACGCAAACGTATTCCAGTACACAACAGCACAGCACACTGCAAAGAAACTCCAACCACCGCAGCCGATTCCTCAAATACATTTGTTATGTATATAAGCTGTAAAACAACACGACTGAGCGTGGTGGCTTTGTGGTGTAATGGTTAAGATGTGTGTTTTGAATTGTATAGATGCGAGTGTACGTGGGTTCGAATCCACGTGATGTAAAGAGCAATGTGATTCTCCATAAGTGTGTGATTCCTTCGACTATTGTGTTTTAATTAGATTATGTGTCTCCTGATTGTGAAGTATGCGAAAGTATTTGAGGATTAAATGTGAATTAGCTTTTTTTTCTCCGCAGTGGCGTTCGGGACACATACGCATAGGCCGATTACGAGCCGTCACGACCATGGTAGGCAGCAAATAGCCAGGAAAAATGACTTTAAAATCCTGCATAACATTGCTCACGCCTATTCTGAAGGCCGCTTGGAATCGGGCCACTGAGTCTGAGGAGCCGCCTAGAGAACGGTGTATCAGCGACCCTAATTTGATCTGATTTCCTGCCTGCATGCGTGGCCAGGACTTCGCTAAGAGGGTATTGGGAAGAGTAGTTGCACTTTGTTTGGGGGAGTAGAAGTACTCGGTCTGGTGGAGTGCCATTACCCCTACGGTGAGAGTATTACCACTCTGCGGAAGAGTACTAGCACTCCCTGTGGGAAGAGTATTATCACTCTGCAGAAGAGTACTAGCAATCCCTTGCGGCGGAGTAACAAAACTCTGTCAACAGGAGTTGACCTACTCTCTCTGAAAGAGGGTCGATCTACTCTCGAAAAGAGAGTGAAATATGGGACAAGCCGCTACTCCCTCAAAGGGAGTGCCCGGCACTCTCTTAGTTTTTAGAGTGTACTTCCGACGTGACGTCATTCGGCGTCATTACTTTTTAACGATGCACTGCGCGTGGTGACGGGGCTGAAAACCTTGCTGAAATGCGGTGTACGCTACTACAGTGTAAATTGAGCACCGCGGGCTTTACGTACCTACTCCAAACGCCGCAATGGTGTGGTTGTCGCAAGGCACATACACGCTGACGCACTCTGGACTGATGATACGAATAGAGGACGTTAAAAAATGCGTCGAGAGCATGCCCTATTTGTGTGGTACGTGGCTTCGCCTAAAATTGTACAGCTACTTTTGCAAGCTGGAAAGCAAGGAATGAAGTGTTTTGCTATACTGGTCAAGAAAACTGCTATATGTTGTGAAACATGGACAAGGAGGCGGGTACTTCACATGTACTACTGCGGCGCCTACATATAAGTTAACCTATTACTGCATGTACTAAGGATGCCTATGCTTTGCATAGCATCCACGGAGCCGTGACTTCTTCGTGAAAGCGGGCAGTCGCATTTTATTGGAGCTGGCGCCATAGAAGTTATTCCACATACGAAATAGTGCATGCGAAATGTAGGAAATTCGGTTTTCAATGGTGTGGCGCTTTGGCCTGAAACTCTATATGTGCGAGTCTGGAGACGGTGCTTTTTAAAAGGCCTTCGGAACATCCTCTGCTGATTCAAGAAATAATCTCGTGCTCACTTCCCGGCGTTTCCGGTTCCCTGTTCGCACATCGCGACGCTGACTAAGTCATGCACGTGACGTCCCCTTGGTAAAAGCCGCCGATTGCTCCGTGCACGAGGGACAACAGTTCCAGTGCGTCTGCTAGCAGGCCTTTGCCGTGCAGTCCCCACCGCCCGCTCTTACTCGTCGCCTCTCTTGCCTTTCGTGGGCAGCCAACTGATCGTACAGCGTGCTTCGCACTCAGCGTGCAGCGGCAGCAGCGTGTAGCCGAAAAATGTGGTGTACATGATAAGCGGAAGTTGATGGCGTTTTCAAAGAGAAGTGCGCCGACCTGACGTTAGGCATTGACGTAGTGCCCGTGCGTCTTCTTCAGAAGTAGATGGCCAGGAGGAGAGCCTGCCAGTGGTAAGGGTAGCCCTTTGCTGCACGCCAATAAAAGCTTACCTGATAGAATGATATATATATGTATATATATAGTTCCAACACTAAATAAAATGCTGACTGAGACGTCACCTAAGCGAGTACTGACACTTGTGACTTGCTACTATATTATTTTATTTTGCTGCAAATGACGATCCAGACCCTCTAAAAGCTAGAAAAAATAGTGGAACGTGTCAGAGGGTCATAATTACCTCATTATACTAATTGTTTCTAAAAAATTGTTGGTTTCACTGCGCTGGAGGTGGTCACGTCGTGACGTCATGACACATTGGCTCGCTTCGCTTCTGCGATAGCTGCGGCTGCTACACGTGAGCGCAGCAATAAGAAATACTATCAGTACAGCATTTCAGTTTGTTTCTTTAAGAGCAACGTCGTTGTAGCTAGCATTATTGCTACACGACGTACGTGTTAATCTCATAATTCTGAATTAAGCCAGACATGTATAGCTATTTCTATAGGGAAGATTCAATGGTAACCAAAATGTTTTACTATGTTTCTTGGGAAGCATATTCGGGGGGAAAATTATAAACGTTGATTACGCGTGAGTTGCTAATACGGAAGTAAAAGAACATTAATGGGAGCTGTATTAGTTAATAAATTTTGTACAATATCAACAACGCCATTTTTACCGTGACGAGAAGCTGGCTAAGCCAGAAAAGGCGCAAGAATCCCAGGTGTTCAGACATTAAACCGGAGACTGCCACTGCAGCGTGCCCCATACTCATATCGGGGTTTTGACACCTAAAGTCCCACAGTTTATTTATTTTTATTAAAGAACGCAAAAAAAGAGAAAAAAAATGAGACAGCTGGCCGGCGCCGCCTCGAAGTTCGCGCACCAGAACGCCATGTCGTCATAGAATTTTGACGTCTTTTTGCTCGAAGCCGGTTAATATTTTAATGGTAAGGATAGACTGCATTGTATTTTAAAGGAGCCAGAGACAGAACTTAGCAAGCTACAAGAACTTTTACGGAGCCACTTCGGCCCAAGTACTAAAGAATAGGGTTGAAGCTGGGCGTGTTTGTACGGATGGTAGTGATACAAACACCACAACAAGGCGCTACGCAAGCTAAGAAAAGTAACAGACGAGCGCGGTTATAAGTTATTTTTTCAAATTTTTTCTTTCAGTTAATCAATTATAAGGCATCGCTTATTCTCATGTTCCATTTTTTTTACCTTGTGTGCCGTCTTGTCGCGCACTTTGTGTGGATACTAAAAAATAAAAAATAAAAAAAAATAAATCTGTGACGTTACACTGACGTGCCAGCACTGAGATTTTGGCACGTAATTAAGCAAATGTAACCCCGACATTGATTTTCTCTCCTGATAAACAAAAATATTGAAAATGGAGTTTTTAAAGAACACTTTATCAGTCCAAGTATATTTTTTATTGTTTTGTTTTTTTCTTTTTTAGTTGCTTTCAATAAAGAACTGCAAAGGGAAAGACAACCTCCTTTTAATCACAGATCACATGCGGTCGTATACAGAGCTCGTGAAAAAACGAACCGGAAGAGCGAGAAGTCAGGGCTGCCTGTGATGATAACTACAGCAGAAGAACATCCACGCCCACATTTTTGACAGAACAGCGCTTGTACGGCGCTGTTCCGAAACGATGCTGGAACAGTGGCGGAGCGTTGGTGTATGGTGGAACAGGAGTGCTTAAGGGGCACTAAAGAGGTAAAATACTAGGTCGAACTGTATTTGTAAATTGGGTGGCATCAATACCAAAAGAAAGCCATCCCTGCCTTTGAGAGCAGGCTGGATAGTCCAGAAAACATGCAAACACGGGCTGGTGGCTCCGCCGCCTTGAGGTGATGGCACCGTGACCGTCTCGAGTGACGTCATGAATTTTAACGGCGTCTGCGTGCTCGGGCCTAGTTAATCATTTATGAACAAAGGTGGACGATACAGCTTCCTAAAGGAGCGAAATACTGAGCTTAAGGAGTTTCGAGTGCTTTTACCATGCCGCAAAAATGCGAAATACGGGAATGTGCTCCGAAATCCGTGACGCCACACTGACGTACGAGCTTCGAGGTTTCGGAGCGAAATTCAAAACCTAGTAGTTTGACCTTCATTTTGCCCTCCAGTAACGAACATTTTCTCGCAAGATTAACGGAAATACTTCTGTAAGAATACTTTGTTAGTCTAAGCTGATATTGTATTTTACTTTAGTGACCGCTTAACATCACCGACACACCGGGGTTGCGCTGAGCTTTCTCACTGTACAGTTGCATGACTTCGATGTGTTCCAATGCTGATTCTTGGTCTTTTGTTAGCGTAACTTTGTTTTCATGGCTGAGCCTGCGGTTGAAGAAAGAAAAGGATCAAATGGTCTTTGACTATGAACTCCAGTGCTTAATGAGCAAAGCCTTAGTCTGACCGTCGTGTTACCTTCTGCTCGCACGTCCAACTATTACAATTCCTTCAGCTGCTAATTGACTAGCTCACTCGAATACCATTTTAGTTACTTGTGTTCGTTCCAATTCTTGCCGTATATACTCCTGGACCGCTATCAAATGTGAACTAAAAAACAAAATACTAGTTTAGAGAGCTTAAGTATGTACCAACTGACCCAAGTTGGCACGTTGCTGTAGTACAGAGAGGCCATCATATGTTGGACTACCTAAAAAGCCGCGGCATGCTAGACACTTTACGTATCGCTTTAACGTAGCTACGTGACTTCCGGACATGCAAGCTGTAGTAAAAAAACTCGTTTTCCACGAATAAATCACGCCAGTGTGAAATGAAAATGGCAAACGTAGTAACGAAATTTGCCTTCTCTTCTCCTCTTGCCGTCCGACGGTTTACACATAATCCAGAGATCCGGACGGATGCCTGGCAAGCTGTAAAGGAGCCGCACATCGCTGCTCGACAGCTGCTGGCTGCTCGATAATATGTCAGCGCAGGGAGGAAACGTTGACGGCTCCAGTCCATGGCTTAGGTAACTGGGGAAAAACTTCTCGACGTTCACAATGTGGGCACAATTTTTTCAACAGTTTTTCAAAGAGCGCAGCCGTTCGAGATCAACTTCATCTCTTTCTCGTTTGTTTGGTTATCTACAGTTGGGCATTGGTCCTTGGGCCTCCTGCAGAGAAGAAACGAAAGCAGAGGATAGTGTTGGGATTCCTCCTAAATATGACGGAATAAAGAAGAGAAGAATAGGCTGACGATTTGGGCTATACACCTTGGCTATGCTGAATGCCAGCCAATACACCGTCAAAAACATACAGGTGGTAACGTAGTGTTCCAAGTTTTGTTTTAAAGGAAGGACAGATGCAGAACATTACGTATACTCCACGTATTCGTTGGGATCTGTGTGAAGCGAAGCCTTCGGGAAGAGGGTAATGAAATGCGGTAAACCTACATGTGACGCGCACAATTCTGTTTAGTTCAATGTAATGCAACGTGTGGACTTATGCAGTCTTTATGTCTCGCAGCATTCATGTTTGTGCACTACATAGTTCGTAGGCTATGACGAAATTCAGTGAGCCATTTATGCGGGTTTACACTTTCAGATGTCGATGGAGTAATGTCACGAGGATGAGGGAGATGTCTGATGTTTGTCGATTGAAGAAAAAGAAAGGCTCGTGCGGTGAGAAGTGCGACGCTTAATGCTAGTGCGTTTAAGGCTTCCATACCTGTTTTGTCACCGTGTTACGTACGAAGTGGCACATACAGAGCCCAGGAATGTGGCAGGCTAAATATAGGAAAATCATCGAGCTGTTCAATACCGTGTGCTATCACATCGAGAGGTATGTGTGCTTTAGAGATGCCTATGACGCTGCATTATGCGTTCAGGGTTTATGTCGAGAGAACTGTTTCATCATGCCACTCATTTACATTTCTTCCCTATTATGCTTCAGAAATAAGCTTTGAATAATGAACACCTTTTTTCAGGAAGCGTAGCAACAGAAAGTGGACCGGGAAAGGCACTAATGGTGAAACAAGAAATGAAATTGACTTCATACTTTCTGCTGACCCCAGCATAGTATTAGCAGGATGTAAAAGTGATAGGTGGGGTAAAGTGAAGTGATCATAGGTTAGTGAGGGCTAGGATTCACCTCAATTTGAAGAGAGAAAGAGGAAAATTGGTCGAGAAGAAACAGGTAAACCTAGAGGCAGTAAAGGTAAAAGTAGACAAATTCAGGCTGGTACATTGAAACAAATATCCAGCCTTGGAACAGAGAGATGATGACATAGAGCTAACGAATGAAACCGTTACTAGGTTGGCTTCAGAAGCAGCAATTGAAGTGGGAGGCAAGGCACCAAGGCATCCAGTACGCAAGCTCTCCCAAGTAACAAAGGATCTAATAATGAAACGACAACAAATGAAAGAGTCCAGCTCAAGAAATAAGACAGAATTCGCGGGACTGTCAAAACTGATCAACATGGCGAAAATAAGTTATATTCGAAACTATAACATGAGAAAGACTGAAGAAACCGTAAAAAATGGACGCAGCCTAAACCAAGATGTATGCTCTGAAAGATAAGCAGGGTAATATCATCAGAAATCTCGAAGATATAGTAAAAGCAGCGGAAGAATTCTATACGGACCTGTACAGTACCCAATTGACCTGTAGAATACCTCAATTAGAAACAGCAATGAACAGGATGCAGAAACTTGTCCTATAACTGTCGATGAGGTGAGAAGGGCCTTGCAAGACACGAAACAAGGAAGAGCGGCAGGAGAAGATGGAATAACAGTCGATTTAATAAAAGATGGAGGAGTCATAATGCTTGGAAAACTGGCGACTCGTTATACGAAGTGTCTATCGACTGCAAGGGTCCCAGAAAACTGGAAGAATGCAAACATTATGCTAATCTACTAAAAGGAAGACGTTAATGAATTGAGAAATTATCGGCCCATTAGCTTACTCTCAGTATTATATAAAATATTTACCAAAATAATCTCCAATAGAATAAGGGCAACACTGGACTTTAGTCAACCAAGGAAACAGGCTGGCTTCAGGAAGGGATGCTCTACAGTGGATGTTATCCATGTCATTAATCAGGTTATCGAGAAATCCGTAGAGTACAATAACCTTGTCTATATGGCTTTCATAGATTATGAAAAGGCATTTGATTCAATAGAGATACGAACAGTCATAGCAACATTACGTAATCAAGAAGTACAGAACGCTTACGTGAATACCTTGGAAAATACCTACACAGGTTCTACAGCCACCTTAATTCTACACAAGAAAAGCAGGAAGATACCTATAAAGAAAGGGGTCAGACAGGGTGATACAATCTCTCCAATGCTATTCACTGCTTGCTTGGAAGAAGTATTGAAGCTATTAAACTGGGAAGGCTTAGGAGTAAAGATCGACGGTGAATATCTCAGCAACCTTTGGTTTGCCGGTGACATTGTTCTATTCAGCAACAATGCAGACAAGTTACAACAAATGATTGAGGACCTTAACAGAGAAAACATAAGAGTGGGCTTGAACATTAATATGTAGAAGACAAAGATAATGTCCAATAGCGTGGGAAGGGTACAAGAGTTTAAGATCGCCAGTCAGCCTCTGGGGTCCGTGAAGGAGTACGTTTATGTAGGTCAATTACTCACAGGGGACCCTGATCATGAGAAGGAAACTTACAGAAGAATAAAAATGCGTTGGAGTGCATACGGTAGACATTGTCAGGTCCTGACTGGAAGCTTACCACTATCATTGAAACGAAAGGTGCACAATCAATGCATTCTACCGGTGCTATAACGTATGGGGCAGAAACTTTGAGGTCGACAATTAAGCTCGAGAACAAGTTGATAACCGCGCAAAGAGCGATCGAACGAAAAATGTTAAGCGAAACACTAAGAGACAGGAAGAGAGCGGTGTGGATCAGAACAAACGGGGATAGCCGATATTCTATTTGACACTAAGAGGAATAAATGAAGCTGAGCAGGCCATGTAATGCTTAGGATGGATAACCAGTGGACCATTAGAGTTGCAGAATGGGTGCCAATAGAAGGGAAGCGCAGTCGAGGACGGCAAAAAATTAGGTGGGGTTATGAAATCAGGGAATTTGCAGGCACAAGCTGGAATCAGTTGGCGCAGGATAGGAGTGAATGGAGGTCGCAGGGAGGGAGGCCTTCGTTGAGCAGGGGACATAAAATAGGCTGATGATGATGATGATGATGAGTACTATGTCGGTCAGCAGGCACTGATTTCATAGGCGGGTGCTAATGTATATATATTTATATTATATGCGCGCACTTTCGGCTATGTCGCGGCCGCTGCGCACGAAGGAATAGTGGTTATGAAAATAGCAGTACCTTCGAAGCTTGAAAGATACGAGTTCTATCTCACACGGGTTAGGTCATCGCCTTTGAACATTACGACGTCTGCGTACGTCTATTGCTTGATTTTACATTTCGCTTACACAGCTTTTAAGCGGCTAGCACGATGGGAATTAACTGGCGCGGGAGTCGATAGAACCGTGATAAGAGCCGTGAAAAAGAGAGTGCGCGAGGGAAATCAAAGGTGCGATATCATTCTGCCGAGTCATATTAATGTTCGCAATGAGTTGAGATCCCCATCCTTGAACCTATCAGTGCAATTACCGATAAGTAAATACATGTTTAACTCCGTGGTAGGAGCTAAAACGTTAGTTAGATTAACTTCTGCGGCTGGCGCCCCTGTCATCTTTCTTTATCACACGCCAGTCTCTCGCGCACTTTTTTGAGAGGACGGACAAGCCATACCTGTTGAAAGAGAAGAACTTTTGTTTTTCAGCAAACTTCTGCGCGTCCTCCATGTTCTGGTACAGAGGATAACCTCGTGTTTCAGGTAGCCACACCGAAAATGCTCCTCCCAGTGTTGCGAGCATAGCTATTGCTGCAAACGGGATCCAGGCTCCGTACTTCCCCTGTGAGAAAAAGGGAGATGAAGTACTTACACGTTGCGCGTCTTTGTACAACGCGTCAGTGTTCACCAATCTATAGATATATACCACGTATGCACAAGCCGCAGTTCGCTTTGACAACATTATTTGCTTTCCGCATTAAAAGGGAAGATAGTGCTGCGTGTGACCACTGCGGCAGCGATGAAACTATCGAACGCGTTCTTTGCCGTTGTTTCCGATGCAGCGCACACAGGCAGTAATTCGCGACCGTGCTGGCGTGTTTTGACGACCGGCCGCTTTCGGAACAGACAGTCCTGGAATGCCGGCCATACAGTCGTCACACCACAAGCCGCTCAAGGCACTCTTAAAATTTTTGCGTTCGAGTCGCTTATTAGAGAGATTATAGTTCTCACGGACGTTCCCAACTTCCTCTGTTATTTTTTTTCATTCGTTTGCTTTTATTTCCTTTCCGTCTTTCATTTCCCTTTACCCTTCTTCTATTGCAGGGTGGAAAACTTGAATCTTTTCCAGGTAATCTCCCTGCATTTCCAGCCCGTTTCTCTCTCTCTCTCTCGATCTCTCTCTCTGTCTCTCACAGAAGTCACAGCATGTGTCTTGTGGGGGGACGGCTATTTAATTTTCTGAAGGGTTTATTTCTGTCGCGATGAGAAAGAGAGAGACAGAGAGTACATCGGATCAGTATGCCCACTTGCTCTTTCAATGTGAACTAGATGTTATTGATGACGATATAATGTATTATAAAAGAAAGAAAAAAATGAAGGAAGGAAGGAAGGAAGGAAGGAAGGAAGGAAGGAAGGAAGGAAGGAAGGAAGGAAGGAAGGAAGGAAGGAAGGAAGGAAGGAAGGAAGGAAGGAAGGAAGGAAGGAAGGAAGGAAGGAAGGAAGGAAGGAAGGAAGGAAGGAAGGAAGGAAGGAAGGAAGGAAGGAAGGAAGGAAGGAAGGAAGGAAGGAAGGAAGGAAGGAAGGAAGGAAGGAAGGAAGGAAGGAAGGAAGGAAGGAAGGAAGGAAGGAAGGAAGGAAGGAAGGAAGGAAGGAAGGAAGGAAGGAAGGAAGGAAGGAAGGAAGGAAGGAAGGAAGGAAGGAAGGAAGGAAGGAAGGAAGGAAGGAAGGAAGGAAGGAAGGAAGGAAGGAAGGAAGGAAGGAAGGAAGGAAGGAAGGAAGGAAGGAAGGAAGGAAGGAAGGAAGGAAGGAAGGAAGGAAGGAAGGAAGGAAGGAAGGAAGGAAGGAAGGAAGGAAGGAAGGAAGGAAGGAAGGAAGGAAGGAAGGAAGGAAGGAAGGAAGGAAGGAAGGAAGGAAGGAAGGAAGGAAGGAAGGAAGGAAGGAAGGAAGGAAGGAAGGAAGGAAGGAAGGAAGGAAGGAAGGAAGGAAGGAAGGAAGGAAGGAAGGAAGGAAGGAAGGAAGGAAGGAAGGAAGGAAGGAAGGAAGGAAGGAAGGAAGGAAGGAAGGAAGGACAATTTTTAAGGCCCAAATATTTTGTTAAAATAAAATTTCTGTGTTTGCATTGTTTCAACATTATAAAGGGAAATACCCGCACATGTTGTCAGAACGTACAAGGTAGATGATGTAGGGCATGCAGATGGTGATCGTCGAAGCGACCGACGAGGATGCGCCGAGGGCAAACGAGCGCACAGGAGTGGGCATCACTTCGGACGCCTGCTGGTACATGACCATTGCGGACGCCGTGCAAGAGAACTTGGCCAACATCACGAGGACGATGCCGGTGACTTGCGCCTCTGCATGAAATGGAGGCGGGATAAACAAGTTTGAAACGCACTGCGCTACAATCGCACTATTTGAAGTCAACAAACTTCAACTGGTAGAAAGCTCAAAGTGGTACATGCTTAAAACTTGTCACAAAGGGACGTCAGTGAGGCCATTTTTCGCTCGACAAGTTTCATCAACCAAGACAGTTTTCCGCGAGACACTCGGGCTGTCATTTTACACGTTGTTCCGAAAGTGTCAGCATATTCTAGGATTCGCTTCTCCGACATGCAGCGTTTCTTGCACATAACGTCTATGTATACCCTTGTATTGACTTGCGTTATAGCGTTAGCCACTTGCAAGAATTCACAAAGATACATTCCTTTCTCTATGTAGCTGCCACAGAAACCTGCTGAAGCATCTTTCATGGCTTACGCTGCAAAAGGAGGTAAGGTGAAGCGCAAGCTCATTTTTAATTTGCACGCTAAATGTTGCGTACAGCAGTTACGAAGGCGACGTGATTGAGGTTGAAGGAGGTCCCTCAGTCGACAGTCTTAACCGTTTAGCTTTTATAGCCTGTTGTTTAGCTATCTCCCCGTACCGAATCTGTGCTCCTATGACTCCGAAAGGGACGTCTATGCGAGATAAAGCTGGTTTCGGCGCCACGTGCAGGGATCCGAACAAAAGGTGTCGGCATATTACCATCCCTGTCTGTACTTGCAGACAGTTTGCACACTTCAGTTTGCACAGTGCTTGCACACTTCAGTTTCCAAAGAGGTTGAGCACTAAAAAAAAAAAAAAAACACAGACGCGGCTGCATTCATTCACATGCAAAGATCGCAGTTGGCAACTCTGCGATATTGACTGACATGGTGGGCTGCTATAAGATGCGAGATGGTTAGCTTTGCTAATTCAGAGCTTGTACAGTGCGAAAGTAAGGTGGTATTATAGCATTGTTTGCGTGTCACACACCCATTTGTTTTCGCAACGAGCCCATCAATTTTTCCGAAGCACACTAAATGATGTGAAACTAATGTTGGATGTTTTAACCTTGCGCGAAATTATTCAGATCCAATGGACATATTGGAGTCTACGTGAAGCGCAGCTTTAGTCAAGCGGTTAATGAAGCGCTCTGTAGGAATCTATGTTAATCGTGCGAAGCATTTTGCAGGTAGCTAACTATCCAGTGTTTCGTTTGGTCATTCGGTTAACGCTTCCCAGAAAACCAAAGTGTTTGTGAAGGGCGAGCAATAGCGTCTGTGACGTGAGCCTGTGTGACTACAGCAGCAGGACAGGCGCGACGTCGGTGTTGTTAGTATGACGCCGATGGCAGGGTGAGTGATTTTTTGTATTCCAGAAAACATATGTTACAACCTGTTTCACGAATAGGGATGACCCTAAAGGCGGTACAGTGTCGCACAGTGTCTGCGTATCGCTAGGTACTGCGAGGAGAGGAGTGAGGAATATATGTGTCCGATTCCGAAGGTGGTAGACCCTAACAAAGTGACTTAACTAATGCGAGCTACTACGGGAAAAGATGGAACTGGCACGTGCTCGTTTTCATAAGCAATGCGACTTAAAGGAACACTAAGGAGAAACAATCTCTTTGGACTGATAAGGCATACTTTCAAAACCCAATTTTGCTCATTTCCCAGTTTGTTGCAACTGGTTCACGTCGAAACGGACACTACGGTTAAATCGTAACTCCGCAACCTTCACGAAGACCCCACCGTCAATGTCCACGCTAAAAGAAATCTTATCAACAAGGGCTCATACCTATCTTCCTGGGTGAAAAAAAAAATCGGACTTGAGACCCTGTCTGGGCATGTTGTGTCAGAGTGCGTTGTACATCTATACTGTGACATCACCATGAACGGCTCCTCATTAAATAATCATCGCAAGTGTTGAAACTGTACCACAATAATGCCCCGACGTGACCATTACTTCTTCTCATGTGGGTATTGCAAGACGAGTTGCACGGACATTCCAGGCAAGCGGCAGATAGCATGCATGCGTGATCCGCTCGCCGAGTGTTTTTCACGTTGAGTGATCTGCTGACGACTACGATGTCCGACATCAACAACATCAGGCCAACAACGAGCCGTGAACGTTGCTCGCACGGTACCTTCATCCGGGTTATCTTCCCCCACGCCTCGTAGTACAGTTCATATGGTCTGCTCAGTTTTGAACGCGCGGCACTCTTGCTATGGTGGAGAAAGCGGCAACACTGTACGTATACGGTGTGTGACAAGCACGCGCTGCCTACGGCAGGTGCTTCTCATCATCTCAGGATTCTAACCGAGGCTGCTAGCTGTCATCGAATTATCTCTGCTTATGCGCGCGCTTACCAGGCGTGTTTACTTAGTCAGCTTATGTTTACTGCAATTCATACTGCCGCTAAAGCTAAGGGCTTGTACCTTGTGAAATATTCTAATATTGTGCTATCGCATTCATTGCTTCGCCATTATATATGGCGAAATTGTGAGTTTTCTTTTTTTATGCGTCGTTCCCTGTTTCTTTGCGGCGTCACATTGCGTTGTAATGGTAACATGATATTTTATTTTTCTGAGTGGCTGACTCTCTGCACTCGCGTTATTTACGTAGAAATACGTACATCAGGCCCTCCCACTCCGCAAGGAACAACACGACAACACGCAACGCTTGAGGAAGTAGGGATAAAATTAATTAAAAAAAGCGTCGCTTTAAAGAGCCTACAAGTAAAATTTATATGCTTTCCTTTTGCTCAATATATAAGACTATGGGGGGATTACTGCCACGTAAAAGAGGTGTAGCTAGTGGTTCAATGACGAATGCAACGGTATGGCGATGATCATAACCACGACGATGATGATGACCGCATTACGATGACAGCTGTGGCGTAGACGACGCGTTGATTCTCACGTTGGGGACGCAGTTTTGAATGTCGGGTAGAAAAGATTGATAGAGTAGCTGTTCTGCAACGTTTCGTGAGAAGAATCACGTGTGTGACACTCGCGAACAGTCGTCTACAAATGTCGCCGTAATGCGTACACTATACCGTCGCTGTTAATTGTAGAGGCCCCACCCGGATTGCGCACGAGCTCACCTTTGGGCACGAGGCAGAAGGCGATGCACGATGCGCTGACCATGAACTGGAAGAAGACGTTCATCCATCGGCGTCCCAGTTTCTCCATGGCCCACCAGGCGACCACGCAGGCCGGGAACTCGACGAGCGCCAGAAGGAAGAAGTTGACGAACTCGTTGCCGCTCATGTTGGTCACGTTGATGCTCATGCCGTAGTACGCGCTCGCGTTGGCGACCCTTGATTGGCGGGGCGAAAGCATGACTGACTCAGTGGCTGAGAGCTGAGATGGCTGTCTTCTGCGTGGTTAATCAGATGACCGATTCATTTTGTGGTCTCAACGTATACACGGCGTGAGTCTCAGCGAGTTAAGGGAGGCAGAGAGAGCCTCTGGCTTTATTTGTTCTCCTACTGCCCCTGAATGTGTCAGTGGTCTGTCTTGACTAAGTTTCGCAGGGGTCGTGCAATCTTAAATCTGATATTGGCTAAATGTCCACGTCGAAATGGGCATCCGCTGCAGCGCTCCCACCCTATCATTGCCAATTGCCAATTGTTCATTACAGTTAAACAGCCCTGTTCTCTACTACACTGCTCTTCTTGTGGAATTCATTAGGCGCCTGCATAACCACGGGATAGAAAGGAATCTTCTTATGTATCGCAATTGAAAGTGAGCATACTTATTTTTCCTTCCTCGCATCAGAAAGGGATGCGTGGCAATGGAATGATGACGATAATTAACGTTGCTTAACTGCAATGTAGTACAACTTTGTGTGGACGGGAGATCATTATTGCATCTAACAGACTGCACAACACTACAAAACTGTGAACATGAGCTTGTATGTATTGTCAGCGTAAAATGATTTCATATTAGTCATATATTAGTACATGTCATGGTGAAACAAGAGGCGCTGGATAAAAGTTGAACGTTGAAAAAGATCACACAAAAGCTTTCCGGACGCACATTTTCAAAACATTGGAACGCTCGCCACATTCACATTCCGCAGAGAAATGCCCGAAGTGCAGAAATTTTCACTGTTTGTGTATGTTGTAATGTGGTGCATGTATTTCTTTGGCGTTGCCGAAAAAGGCTTGCCCGTTTTTTTTATTAAGACGTCTGATGCTAGGAGATTCTTGCCAATATTTATTTCCCCATTCGCTTCCATATTTGCTGTTTTCTCATATTATAATGTTCCACACGCCATATGCAGTATATATAGCAAGACACGAGTCTCAAACACATACGTGTGACGCGGTCTGTTAGCATAAAACAAGTCAGCATTATACTTTACATTACTTTCGCCATAATATACGTACCAGCTGAGCGTGATGATGAGAAAGTTACTACGGACTTTCGGCATCCGTATGAGGTCGGCAGTAGACGACTTGGCCACTTTTTCTTCCTCTGCAAGTTTTTTCTGGACCCGCTGGCAAGAGAAGAGAATAACGCCATCAGGTATTCGATGTGGAGAAGATCAATCTCAAGAATGTGTTGCTGTGATACGAACGACGGCACCTTCCCTTGCGGCAGTTCTTGTGCAAAAGAATAAGAAAAAGAGAGAAGTCATATATAATACTCGAGAACCGATTTCGTCTTGGAGAATGTATTTTTAAAGTAGTTGTTGTTTACCTTCAATTTGTTGAAGTGGTTATTACACTTTCACCTCAGTTTAGAGCTCCGAAAAACCAGTCGCATATACAGCACTTCTTCCTAGATTTCGGGAGGTGATCGTTGTTACTTGCGCACTACCGATAGCCACAGTGGGGGCAACTTCCCTGCCCATACGTGCAATTACAGCTCCCCCTCTCAGGGTGACCGAAAGGATGACTTTGTTTTCTCTCTACGCCGTAAGCAGGTCAGTCGCATTACTTCTCCCCACAATCTTCTCGCCTGCGCAACTGTTTCCCGCTCTCTGTTTTGTTTGATTGACACGAGTGTCCCGCAGCTCCAACAATGCGGGAATTATCAGGTTTTCGATCAGTAATGACGTCAGCGAGGAACGTTCCGAAACAGAGCGAAGTGCTAAAGAAAACCGTACGCGACAGAACAAAAGCGGAAGAGCGTTCCGACGAGAGGAAGAGAGGTGCTGAGGCACGCTCGATTAGCCAATTACCTCCAAATCGGTGGCCAGGCTTTTGGGCGGGCAGACGCCGTTTGTCTTCGCCACGCGAGTCAGCACGCGGGTGGCTTCGCTGAAGCGGTCCCGCGATAAAAGCCACCGCGCAGACTCCGGCAGCAGCCTGGCACCGAGAAGAGACAACGCGCGAGGACGTGAGCTGTGCGCACGTGAATGTGAGCGGAGAGCACAACGTCTGGCTGACTCGCCGAAACAGCGCCTTAAACGGCACTTATACAGTCTTGTTGACCAAATGTGCAGGCAAAGCCGTCGGCGTTTGAAAAATTCGCAATTGGTGGGCGTGTCTACCAATCGCAAATTTTTAAATATGGAGGGTTTTTGCTTGCACATTTACTTTCTCTTACACTTCCTTAAGCAGGTCATAACATGCGTAGAGCAGATAACTCGTTATCTTCTGGCGGTGCGGATCGAATTCTAAGGGATGAAACAAAGGCGAGGAAGGCAGAGGATAAGGTAGTGTGATTAAATGAGGAAATTTACACACATAGGATAAGATCAGCTGATGCAACACAGGAATAATTGGAGGTCTCTTAGAGAAAAAAAAAAAGGTATTTCGGAGAAAACGTGAAATAAGCTGCTGCTGCTACTGATAATGATGAGGACATTAATAATGATGACGATACATCCATGTAATATTTCTGTACGTAAATGGTCTCAGCAGTCGGCTGAACAAGAGAAACAAGAACAAGAGAAACAAAAATAAGAAAAACAAGAATAAGAAGAACAACAATAACAAGAAGAAGAAAAACAAGAATAAGATAAACAAGAACAACATGAACACTTTGCGGAAAGTGCTTGGGAATTGACGCAAGTCGTCTATTTGGGGTTGGTAATCAGGTGGGTAGCTGGAATGGGGGCAGGCTCAGTCAGTAAAGGAAGTGCAGCCGCGGCAGGCAGTGCTGTATACAAGTAACACCGCCCAGAGAACGATACATCGTTCCAGAGACGGGACACTGAAAACAAAAGCTGCCATACGCTGTCGGTTTGACGTCTTTTTCTATAGGGTGGGATATGCTGCGCCGCTACCGAGACGGCATGCAAGCTGCTCCACATACTTCGTATGTGTGACGCTTTTGAGGGTTGCTAGGGCAGAGTTTCCTAACAACTTACAGTTGCTCGAACCATTATTCAGGAAGCGATGAATTCAGCTGAATCTTACGTTCACCCACGGAGCCCTCTCTTAACCCTGCATTGTCTCTAAGAATTGTTTTTTGTAAAGATACAGTAAAATTTCACAAGGTGTTCTTACACTGATGAAGTAACAGGCAGCGGCCTATGTTGCAGTTCAGAAAAATGATTTCGCAGCAAGCACACTGCTGTGGTACTGTGTCCAGGAGTTTGATACACTCCTGAACACGACGGCGAAATGGTGGAATCTCGGCCGGAAGACACAAACGCTTACTTCCAAGAATGCGTAGCCTATTATTATTTGGCCAGGAGTAGCTGATCGCGTAATAACCTTTATATGGAAATATAGGCCCGTATCATCAGCCCTTGCCCACTGTTCGGGTTTTGTTCTGTGTGCCGTCACATCCACCATCAAGCGCAGCTTAAACTTGTGAACAACGCGCGCTGTAAAGGTGGAGACGCGCGCAACTGTCAAGTGACGGAGTGCAGTATGCTTGGCAGGCGCGATACGCATATCGAGCCTTTAGTTGCACGGGACGTGCAGTACGTAGGGTGAAATAATAAAAAAAATAGCGCCTTACTTCCAGTAGACAGCGTTGAGCGCTGCTGCTGCAGAGCACATGAGACCAAGCACTGTCCAGTCACGGGTGAGAAAAGCCGCCAGCGGCAGCAGGCACAGGCCGGCGGTCCAAGACATCCAGCCGACGGCAAGCATGGCCGTGCGCTGCTTGGTGCCCACCAGCTCCAGCACTGTGTGGGTTGTCAGTCAATCAATCAATCAATCAATCAATCAATCAATCAATCAATCAATCAATCAATCAATCAATCAATCAATCAATCAATCAATCAATCAATCAATCAATCAATCAATCAATCAATCAATCAATCAATCAATCAATCAATCAATCCTGTCTGAAGTAACTTCGAGTGTTTGACCGGAGTCGGAGGAGCGGTCTCGAGATGGCCGCAGGGCTATTTGCTCTGATGCCAGCGAGTCGATCCTGAAGCTGCTGAATAGACGTTTTAAATAGATAGATAGATAGATAGATAGATAGATAGATAGATAGATAGATAGATAGATAGATAGATAGATAGATAGATAGATAGATAGATAGATAGATAGATAGATAGATAGATAGATAGATAGATAGATATTTTGACGTCACCTTGTACGGTGTTGGTGAGACCCTCTGTCAGGTGCTATAGGTAGGCTGCGCCACATAACGCTATTAACGCAGGATAGAAGATGTGGTGCTGCAAGGGAGGACGAAGTGAGCGTGGAGGACGCGCGTGCGTTTTATTGCCCCTGTCGCGAGGCCTCGTCTACGGCAGCGTCTGTAAAGCATGTCTAGGGAGCAGGGTAAGTTGTAATCGCCCGTAGCTTACTTAATTTGAGACGCTTCACTTCAATTGTGGCTTTAATGTTTTACTGCAGCTGTACTCTACGCCTCTACAAAATTTCTTCAAACCGTATCAGAGACCCTACTGCGTTTTCCAAAAACACTGAACCATTGCCTCTGAGCGGCGCGCAATTAAACCATAACTTTCGTATCTTTCCGAAAAAAAAAGATAAGAAAAAAGGGAAGACCTACGTTTTGCAGTTTTTCTTTTTTTTTTTGGCACACAGCTCGCAGCGCTATAGCTCGTCACTTGCAGTGCTTGCGATGCTGTTTCGGTCACTTGCGCACCGCGGTATTTACAAACAATAGAAAGTCACGGCCTGTCGGCATGGCTCGAATGTATACTCACGTATCACGTACGGGATCTGGAATATCTGCGGCATGATGGTGGCGTTGACGAACCTCAGGACGACGAAGGCGACGAAGTTGGTCACGAGGATGGACGCGATGCCGAACACGGTGGCCACCACCACGGTGATGAAGAAGGCGAACCGGCGGCCGATCCTGTTGAGTCGCCGTCACGGGATCGTTAGCCCTATTGGTTGTCATAATTACCAGTCTTGCGATCATCAGCATGCACGTCCCCATTACACGGCCTTCCATGTTCACAGCAGCCACTTGAGTCTCAGTTCTAACACTCTTTAGCGACAGCTGTGCAGGGTGCTCCGCGTGGAATGAATGACATCAAAGGATGACGGAGAATGAATGATGTCGTTAGAACGCCGCATTTTAACGCCATGCATTCGCCCTCATCTTTCCTTTCTTTTTAATGACATGGTGTTAAAAGTCAGTTGCAACTATGAATTTCATTTTTGCTCAATTGGTTATAACTGAGCAGTATACTGAGTGCTTCTACGAGATCTTTTACCAATTTTCAGAAATCACCTGTGGGTGATAGCACGATTCTGATCCTTGAGCTGGATTTCTAAAAGAGGCGGACATTATATGCACGAGAAATAAAAATGTATAATTGACTAATTACTAAAATTCCCTATTCAAGTTTTTAACTAATTTTCTCGTGTCACATATCGCAGTTCACAAATTGTAGGCGGGGAGTTCGCAAGGCGGATACACTTGGAACGATTTCTCAGGATGAAACCTGTTTTGAGATATTAATTCCCGAAATTTGCGAATACACTGGCGCTCCAGTTAATTTTCTGCTTCACTGCATCAAACGGAGTTTTGTTGTAAGAGTAAGTGGTACGGCAGTTCGTTTTTACAGCAAGTTTGATGGCGCAAATCTCGCGAATGGTGTCGGCCGCAGAATTTGTCACATGCAGTGACAAATTCTGCGGCCAGGCTGCCAGGCTACAATTTGTAAGTTGCCATATGTGCCGTAGGGTAACTAGTCAGCATTTATCAATTTTTAGTAATTATTCAAAAATGCATTTCGAATTCTCGTGTGACTAATGTCCCCCTCTTTATGTAAACCAGCTCAAATGCTGTAATTGTGTTATCTATCGCTGGTGATCTTAAAAAAAAAAACATGCTAAAAATCTTCGCAGAAGCACCCGATATACGACAGAAACAATCTTGGCTAAGCCGCAGGGCTGAGAATAGCAGTACTTTTTTGTTAGCAGCCTTTAAAAACTGCTTCAAAGCAAACGACGCATGGCGCTGGTGGTTACAGGCTGTGACATAGCTCCCGGCAAGTTACCTCCGAGATTTTTCAGCGCGCCGCGTGCAACCGCTGGCTTTCGCGTTATCTCGGAAGCCATACATTTTAGGAGCCGCGCGCTCTGGGCCATGCGTCACTTTCGGCAATTGGTAATGGCGGCGTTTCTATAGTTTCCGTATCGAAAACGGCAATTTTTTGCGATCGTTTCGAGGCGCTCTCACTCAAATCTCGCACGGAGGCTCTATTCTAGCTTATCTTAAACTAGGCTTTCTACGCGCTCCGAAACTTTGTTGCAGTTGGCGCTTAAAGATGTTCGCGTTTTTAGCAGGCACCGGCTACTCCTTGTGGTATGGCAAACAAGATGAAGTCACCGAATTCATCGCGAAACACTGAATACAGTCGGAGATCGTGAGCACATGCAAAGTTCTGCACAAGAGTCCAGAAAGCCACAGTAGATGGTACAAGTAACATGCATCAGTATTTATAAACACGCCCAGTCCACTCACTTAAATAAATAAATAAATAAATAAATAAATAAATAAATAAATAAATAAATAAATAAATAAATAAATAAATAAATAAAAGCTCCTCCAATTGTCATATGAGACGCTCAGAAGCTCACAGTTTAGCAGCTGATTGATCCAATGCAAATATAATTACAATACATCACAACACAATTACATCATTGCAACCTTATAACAGCATATCATATAACAAACCTAAGCTTGCCTTGAGCATATATCTCATATAGTATTGGCACTTTTGTATCAACGGACACAAATATTTAACATAAACATTACGTATTGATATTTAAGAAAAAATTAAGTGACAAGCGCTTTTCTCCTAGGCTGGCCATTGGCCAAGTATTTCTATTTCCCATTTCTTAAGCGATAGCATCGCCCCGTAGTAAATTTCTAGCTCTAACACAAAGTGAAAATGTCAAATTATTTAAACTGAAATGTTCTCGCTAAGCGAGTCTGTTCATTGAGCATTCGTTCCTTAGAAATTCTTCGTTTGCTACAACATTTCAACGCCACCGCGAGCAATTGAGTTTTCATCGATTCGTCAAGCGCAGCAGAATGTAACAGGTGGTCCTTACTTATCTGATAGTGTTCCGAAGAAAATTGTTCCCAGCGCGCTTCCTATGCTTGTAACTGTGAACACTAGGCTTGGCAGGTGACTGCGTTCGCAGACTAAGTCCCACTGAAAGACACGAAAAAGATCATTGTCAGTGACTGTCAGGTTGCCCCTGAAACTACGTCATCATGGGTCACATCAGCGAATCTTTTCTTTTTCGTCCACAGCGGGTCTCGTGGAAAACTGTAGGGATGTTGAAGAGGGCGCATGCATTATATTGCGAAAATAGTAGTCCCAACTTTTTCACTGCGTTGTGGGATAGCGGGATCTAATGTAGCCTACCATTTCCGTTTGTCTATGGTTGCGCTAACGGCGACACAAATGGAAATGAACAATTTAGCAGAAATCGCACGTTGTATACTCGTCAAGCGGTGTGCCTAATCGCTAAACTTGACAGTTGCCGGTGACGATTGCGTTAGCGACAGCTACGTTATTTCTGCAGTTCCTGCGTATATAAACAACGCTTTGGAATGACTCGCCATTTCTTGTTTGAGAGTTCCACCGAATGGCGACGCATGCCCGAAGTGCTATCGTCTGTGTTTGAACCGGTTGGTCGGGTCTCATATCCAAACAACAACAGCTACAAGGAACAGTGCAGTAAACGAGGTTTCAACGACGAGGCACGACGTTTCGGTCTGGTGCACGTGGGCAGCGTACCGGTGTCCGTTTTACACTGGCGTAACTTACTCGGTTAGGGCACGCGACACCTAGAAAGTCGGTTGATAGCGCAAGAACACGTAACTAAAGCAGGTCAGGTTGACAGCGAGAAACTCCTTAACCATAAAAAGTACAGGACGCATTTTCCTAGTAAGCGTCTTTTTTTAACGGGACACACGTGCTTACAAACGTTCTCGATATAACTCTGTGTTATGCAGAAACGAAAACGTATTGCACTCTTTAAATAACAGCAATTTATTAACGCTCGCAGGTTGCATCCACTGCAGCATGGTCGCTGTGTTCTCATCCGAAAGCTCTCATGGCTTGGAAGCGTGGTCATTACGCTTACAAAGCCGCCCAATTGTCGACATTACACGTCTTTACGTGTAGTCTTTACATCTGCATGTAGTTAACAAGTATGGCTCAAGGCACGTGCAAAAGAAATGAAACGTCAGACCGATTCGTTCATTGTGCGTTGGATATTCACCAACTCGGGATCACATATTGCCAGTACATTAATTTATGCGCGCGCACATACAATTCTGCCGGTGCGCTGTCATACCATACCTCCCTGCGAGAAGGGAAGGCTTAATGCTGCAAGGCTTTAAGAGTAAGCGGCTTATTCTTGCATGCTCTAACTAGGTCGCTAATAATGTCCTTCTAGCAAATAATTTGTTTTTTTTTTATCTCAGCGCGGATTAGTATGCTTCATTTGTTAAACCAAGTAATTTTCAGTGCATGGCACACGCTCAGCCTCAATCTCAATTTTAAAATCGCTGAGGACTCGTTGCTGAACAGAACAGAACAGTAGAGAAAGCCTCACTGAACAGAAGTATCATGATCGTCCGTGATTAAAATGTAGTGCAGCGTACGTTACAAGGTGAAGTGAGCATTAAACGGGTAGTCCAAAAAAAGGTCACCGATATTGCCATTGCTCCTGCGCTCTTTTTCAAGCAGCTTAAGGTGGTAAGCCCCACACAAGGTATTTTTCTTTAATTCAGGAGCTAGGATTCAAATACCTGTTTTTCCCCTGAATAAGCGTGTCTTATTTAGCTTATTCAACTATTTAAAGTGCAGAAAATGGCTCATCTTAATTTATTCGAAGTTAATTTTTTTATAAAATGCGCTAAAAGTGCTAGTCGTGCCAGCACTGATAAGTAACTAATGAATGGCTGAGTTGAGTAAAAGTTCGACATTTTTGTAGCTAACCTGTAACCTGTTCAATGAACTAGGATAAATAAATGTGATAAATTATATGAAAGCAATGTTAGAAAAAAAAACCGCCACGGTTACTTAGTGGCTATGGTGTTGGGTTGCTAAGTACGAGCTATAGCGGGATCGAATTCCGGCCACGGCAGCCGCATTTCGATGGGGGCGAAAACACCAGTGTATTTAGACGTAGGTGCACATTAAATAACTCCAGGTGGTCGAAATTTCCGGAGTCCCCCACTACGGCGTGCCTCATAATCAGAAAGTAGTTTTGGCACGTAAAACCACATAATTTAATTAACTCAATGTAATGTTCGAAAAACTATCAAAGTGAGAAAATTTGCCAATTTTGACCAAATGTACTTGCAAAAGGAGCTGTAAATGCAAAAATATTGTGTCAATTTCTTTTGTTCTAGCTCATTCCACACATCTCGTACAATTTACAATGCTTATGTGAGAAATGAGTGTGTAAAATTTTATATGAGTATGTTCATTCAAAAAAAAGAATGATCAAAGTTTGCGTAACATGAGGCGGGGCAAAATATTATTTTGAGAAAGACGTGAGCAAATCATCATACCGTGTGAAAGATGTCAAACCTACACAGAGGACTAAAATGTGCCTGCTTCATAGGTGGAGCCCCCACGAGATGATGCACTACAGTTCTCTTTTGTTCGTGAGGCTGCTTGGCGACAACATAAAATGAAAAAAAAGGTATTTTGAATAATATTTATGCAAAATAAATTGTACTGATTTTCGGTTTCGCAATATGGGGGTATGGGTTGGAAAACTCACTGTGACTGTCAAACTAAGGACGTTGGGAAGATCATTTTGCAACATGTTGCTGAATGTTTGAGCATACATAAAATGTGAAAAAAATGGTAAAAAAATGAATTTTGAAGGTGGCCAACCACCTTAAAATATTACTGTCTGCTTCATATCAGTACGAATCCCCCACATAATGAATAGGTAGGACATTAACCTCTGGAGCAGGAAAGTCCATCGATTCATTGAACTACTGATGAAGCTAGGGTGAAGATGATGTACTATGGTGAGTTGCAACAAGGCAGTCCCTGAAATCTATATACGTGTGGTCTATTTATGCACAGTTTTCTTTATTCTTAGGGGTGAGCAAATATGTGAAATATTGAATACGAATGGATCTGATTCGAGTGCAAATATTCGGTTCAATGCTATAATATCATGCATATTTCTTCGAATATGTTGTTATGACTCAAATGTATCTGTTAGAACTTGCCCGATAAGAAAAACAAAAGGATTCGTGAATATAGTTTAACGGCCCCTTTGAGTGCCCAACCAATTACATTGCTTATTTCTTATCCTTGCGCAGTTGCCCGCCGTGGTTGCTCAGTGGCTATGGTGTTGGGCTGCTGAGCACGAGGTCGCGGGATCGAATCCCGGCCACGGCAGCCGCATTTCGATGGGGGCGAAATGCGCAAACACCCATGTGCTTAGATTTAGGTGCACGTTATAGAACCCCAGATGGTCGAAATTTCCGGAGCCCCTCCACTACGGCGTGCCTCATAATCAGAAAGTGGTTTTGGCACGTAAAACTCCATAATTCTTTCCTTGCTCAGTTGAATTCGAATTCTGGCCGTTTGAGCCGGATATTCAATTATGTTTGTGCGTATTCACTGAAATGATTTTTTTTCGATCTTAATATATTTCATTCTACTTTTAGAATATAAAGGCAATGAGTATTCGATTAGAATATTGAAGACCACAATATTGCTAATTTGATAATTGTTTCAATTCGACGATTTCACTATGTGAGCCGTCCTACTTACTCTGAAAGATTACTTTTTCGTCGCCAAAACAAGGTACTCTCGTGTCCATTTCTTTAATGGATCAGTCATGCTTGTTTGAAATGCCATAAAAATTTTTTTACCATACGAGAGCCACTATAAGGCAATGAAGGAAACAAGGTATATAAAGAAATGACTGCAAATATTCAGATTAAAATCTTGCTCTTCTGAGATAAGGGACAAGGAAATTATACGTCCTCCACAGAAATGCGAGCGTAAAATTGAATGCACCTCTGAGGGTTTTGTGAATACATGTCATTCGTGAAAGCAATTCGCCCAACCCGCGCACTGTGCAACAGTTGAAAATATGAATATAGTGAGAAACAATACTCCTACTGCACAACGTAATGGAGAACTTGACAAGGGCTTTTTCTGCTTTTTCTGACCGCGCGGCTAAAATTCCGCGGCGTATGGCAAAACAAGCCGTTGCTTCTAACGTTCGACAAATTTTGAAAAAAATTCAAACGCTTAGTTTTTTCACAACACGATTCTGACAGGATGGCATCTAACAGGATGCAAACATGTAATAGGACGGCAGGAAATTCTCGGTGATATTGTATAAGCTTATACGTCACGACCTTTTCCTCGTCTAGTCAAATTCGTACAACATTTTAGTTTCGTTCTATAGGCGCTGCTTACGCGGAAAGGGTGGCCAGTGAGGGCCCTGCGAGGGTTCCCATGCCGAACAAGCTAGCCACGAAAGTTGCCAACATGTCGGATAATATGAATTATTGGCTGCCTTAATGAGCGAATCAATCAATCAATCAATCAATCAATCAATCAATCAATCAATCAATCAATCAATCAATCAATCAATCAATCAATCAATCAATCAATCAATCAATCAATCAATCAATCAATTAGCAAATGAATGAACGTATGAAGGACACCGTGGGCCACCACCAGCATTCCAACATCCCCACCTCGTTTCCTTCCAAAGACCACAGGCCAAGCTCAACGCTGCACCGACTCTCGGTGACCACTTTAGCACCGGATGTGTTCAGCAAGGCTTGGCTCGACGTAGTCCACACACTTGACACGGTAATTGCAACAGCGGGCTTCACTTTGTGCCATCAAAAGAAAGCTGTACAACACGAGAAGTCGGCTTGTCTGCGTGTTTATTGTGCCTTACGCTATTTCGTTTCGAAACCGTGCGGCAGCTTTCTCGTACTATTCTATCCCGCTTGAGTAATGCGAGCTAGTGTTTATCGAACGCGAAAATGAGGTGCCGTGTGCATTCTGAGGGTGGCTATACGGGACGGGTATTATCGTATATATCAGCACTATAGCGTTATCAACATTTGGAATCGAAAGCGCGTGTATACCTGAGTCGAAGCGGTATTGTCGTAGAAAGTTCTGTCATAGTCGAACCTCTCGCACGGTTCCCACTCGATGCCGCCAGTCACGAGCCACGACGACCCATTTGCGCCGTGAGCACCGTTCAAGATTTGTTTCACCAAACTCGAATTGAGCGCCGTGGCCGGGAACACTCTGCAGTTGTCTTCGCTGACAAGGGCACTCCTTAGGAAGAGCGCTTCGGAGGCCGTCAGGTTGTAGGAATCGCGCACAAAGTCCGGCAGCTGGCACGTGTGCTTGGGCGTGGACAGCATGAATATCTGGCTCATGAAGTACCCCGGCATGAGGATGGAAGCGGGGGCCAGGTATCCCCACACCAGCATTTTCTGGAACTTTCCGTAGCCTCCGAGTTTCTCGAGGACATCTTCAAACTCCATGACTCGGCGCTCTCGGGTGTCCGTTGCCACCTGGAAGAGAAGAGTACGAAATACTGAGTGCAGTCTCCACCGGCAGTGGCAGTGGTAGTTGTGGCAGTAGTGCAGCAGCGAAACTCTGCGCTTGTACTTCCAGAAGCCATACCAGTGCTTGGGTCCCCTTGGCTCTGGATTCATCAAGTTTTCAAGTGCTGATTTCTTGCTTATGTCATGCCTACGTGTCAAGAACTTGCAAAAATATTGAACAGCTTGAACGATATTTCATGGATAGGAAGGAATCCCTGATGTTAGAAATGGGCTCTAAAATAAAACTGAAATTGAATGACTGTGGCCTGTCTGAATATGCCTCGCTTCGCGAAAACATTGACTTTATGAGCAACCTGTTTAATGAGTTTAGAACTACGCAGGATGAATTGATTGCTTCAAACAAGGTCTTATTGACCCAAAAATGAGATGCCTGGGAAACGTGTTGCTGATTTGGGGCAATATTCTAGACTCAACAACATTGAAGTTAAAGGAATTTCTCTGACAAAGGGGGAGGATGGCTGATCGATTCTGAAGCATATGGGCGACGTCACCTGGTGTCCTGTATCTGAATCGGACATTGAGACAGATCGTGTTCCATCGAAATCATCCGATCAACATTTAATTGCTCGCTTTGTTTCAAGAGGCAAAAAAAAAAATGAATTTGTAAAGCGGGCTCGCAAGGCCTGGCTCTGAATGACCCACCTTGGGTTTTCCGGCACATCTCAATATCATCTAATAAAATGCTGTCTGCGAAGGCAGTTGCCCTGAAGAAGGCAAAAAAGTGGCAGTACCTCTGGACTGAGGTCAAAGCCAGATCAAAGCGCGAAAAACTACTAATAGCAGGGTATTACAAATTTCAGCCGAATCGGATCTGCGCATATTCACGTAAGAGCACCCTTTGTGCTGATAACACGTGACGGTTCTCATTGAGATGTCCCTTACGCATCCGTGTGAACTTCGTCCTTTACGTAGCCACAGTAATCCTGCATTGATACATTTAATACACACAGCCTATACGGAAGAATCACGAGGGGATAAATAATTTATTGTCTTAGCTTGATCAGGATTTCGCTTTCACTTGTGTTTCTGATACGTGGCTTTCTAGCGATGACAGTAACATGCATAGGTTCCGTTGTTACAGTCCTGAATATTGTCACCGTTTATAGAGTAGGCATGGTGGTGCTGCTATCCTTGTTTCTCCTCGCATCAGTTACACTCGCAGAAATGATTTAAGCTTTCACGTTGACTGCTACGAAACGGTATGGGTGGAGACTAACGAGCTTCTCGTGGCATGCAGTACTAAAAGCTTTGTTCTCGGTTCTGTTTATAGGTAACTAGCTTCCAACTTTTCTGATTTACTCTGTGCTCTTGATAACGTACTGAACAAATTACTGCCAGAAAATAAGAGTGTAATGATTGTGGGAGATGTAAACATCAACCTGCTGGATGTTAGTTCTAGCTCGTATACAGCCTACACTGACTGATTCAGTGGGTATATGGCTTTGAGTACCACATCGCATCATCTACAAGATGCGTTTGTGAAGGCTCTCATTCACTAGTAGATCATGTTTTAACAAACCTGCTCGTTCCCGTTTTGACGAGCGTTGTTAACACTGACCTCACTGATCACTTTCCGATTTCTAGTCTTCGAAATTCGTTAGGCTAACATCGCCACCTCTTACTTCACTACAGTATTCGACACAGATAAATTCCTTTCTACCATTGGCCCCACTGACTGTTCAGATATCGATTTTGTTGAAGGCCCAATAGAGGCTCTTAATTTTGTATGCACTTTATTTATTAAAGCAGTCAGTAGCTGGCTCTAGAACTGTGAGATGTAAAAATCGATTTAAAAGCCCCAAAAATCGTCGGATGACAGACGGTCTACTAAAGAGCTTGCGGAAAAAAGATAATTTGTATAAGAAAGACAGCAGCAGCAACGTATACACGACGCTGAACCGTCTTCCTATTTTAACGAAGCTTCTTGCCTGCCTTGGTCATCCAGTCCTTAGCGAGCATTCCGCGCAGAATCCGTTTTCCTCAATGGCCGCTGCCACATCTTTGTACATAGCTACATAGCTCCCTGCCCTCTGTCACCGTCTGCTGCATTCCCTCCCCCACTTTCTTTCCCACCCTTTTTCTATGCGGCTTGGAAGGCCAGTGAGCGAGCTCCTCCTGGCGAAAACTTTGCCGTTCCCACAGTGAATTTTTCTTCTTATTCATTATGCATAGTTACTCGTGTAAATGACGATACCCAGAGAACAAAATAGAGTGAAATTAGAGTAACTGCAGGGGACGCAGAACAACGAAAAGAAAACCCGGAGGTTTCTGCTGCCTACAACGTCGTGTGAAAGAAAAGTGTATTTTGTCAAGAGTCTCGTAATGAGAGACAAATAAAGACGGTTGTAAAGACTTGTGGAAGGATGGGCCTTGCCATGAGCGTCATGTGCTTTGCAGTATCACGTGAAAACGCCTGGCAGCAGTCGCCTCAGTGGCAGAAAGAGGAAAGGAGCGCCCTGATGTGTAAAACTGGGCTACTAACGCATTTTGTTTTTTATCGCGACAGCATTAAAGGCCTCGTGTCGCCAGTGTCGGACGTCGCCTCGGCAAACAATAAATTCGAACCACGCATACCCAACCACGCAGGCCTTCCATGTGGCGCAAGGAAGTTACTGAACAAATTGAATTTCTCTAGGTAAAATACGTAGAAAAATCGTAAAGTACGACTTATACACAATCGACAGACATGATAGCGGCGGATTCCATTTCAATATACGAAAAACATGATTCTGTTACTCCGAAACTGGAACACAAACCCATTTTAACGCGACAGCCTTGTCCAGCTGCCGTTTGAGGTCCGTCTTGGTAAGAGCGGTGCGTCCCCTTCGGTTCCTTGCACGCATACCTTCTTGGATAGCGCTCGCCGCCAGCGTTTCCAGGTATTCCGGTTGCATAAACTGTAGTTGCCGGGAAGCGTGAGAAGCACTCGGGGATCATTGAATGCTATTTCGTTTCACTGTTAATGGCGAAGCTTAAGCGTACTCAGAATTTCTTTTCAGATCTCTTTCGCCGAAGTCGATTAGGCACGCTGGCGGGAAGAAGTCGCTTACTGAGGCTTCCGGTGCGATGGCGGGCTGAGTTCAGCGTCGGTTCCCCAATAACATGAAAACGTCCGAGAAGCTTCTTTGCCGAAATTATTAAAAACGGCGGCCATTACCATTTTAACGGGCTCTTTTATGACGAATATTTTGTGCACGAATTAATAACCAGGAAGGGTAAAGCTGGCAACAGACGCGTGCGCGCGCGCACACCTTTTCTCTGCCTTTCTCTCTCTCTACCCCCCTCCCCCCACACACACACACAAACACGCGCGTACGTACATTGTGTGACCAGGCGTTATCCATCAGAGTCAGGCTATCTGCTGTCAGTAGAAAATTCCTGGAAGGATTATGAACTCTTGACTGCACGCATATCAGACTGATGAGGAAACTTCGAAATGATGTGAGAACTGCATGCTGACAGAATGAGTGTCTTGAATATGCATGCGCTCCTTCAAAATGCGCCTTCTGCGCAAGTTCTGTGCAAGGCTCTGCGGAAAATGGTTGGTGTAGCGTAAGTCAGAAGGGAGGCTTTGTACCGAGTCCAGCGACGTGCTGGAATAACCACAGCATCAAGGGCCTCGGCGGATGCCGCACCTTTCTCCATACGAGTGTGAGCAAAAACGTTTTTCTTCTATGCTGGCTGCAATGAACGCCAAATGCGTATACTACGTCGTTGACGTCTTCGTCTCCGGGGAAATTTCAAACCGTACGAAACCTTTTCACATGCTAGAAAAAAAAATATGCAAATGCAGGACAGGCCGCTGAAAGTCACGGAATTCTGAATTGTCGGCCCTAGCGAACATTATTACGCAAAAACGAAGGACGAAGTCATAGTTCAAGTTTCAACAGAGGTAGCCGTATGCTTCAGTTCTCGTCGCGAGCATTTTTACGCCATTCCAGGACGTTTTCAAATAACACGTCATGCATTAAGTGGGGCCATGCTGAAGCATTCTCATAAATACGGCGCATGATAAGGGCGAACCGGGAATAGGTTGTTTGCCAGCGCAGCAGAGAGTGCCTTACGAGAAGCACTTGACTTTCTTCAAGTTAGATTTAGCAACCCTTCCTATACAAACACGCTGTTCGAGGATCAAGGTTGTCATGTGCTACATTCTACTGAACGCCTTCTGCATCTGCATGCTGAGACCATCAAACGTTGCATAGACGCTGCTTTCTTTTTGTCTTGTACTCTCGTGTGCCAAGGTAACAGACCCCTCCGCCTTTTTCTATTGGCGAAAGGGGCATCCCCGAGTGAATAGTTACCGTTTATTCTTGCTTAAGGCTGAGTCATATGCGTGAACTACATCTTCAAGTAGAGTGGATGACATGTCCTAGCTATAGGGGCTGCAAAAATGGAGGTCAGAACCACAAAATCTGGAAGGGAGTTGTTCGTTAAATTGACACACAAGTGCACATACATAAAAGCAGGCTTAAAAAAAGCTCCAAACCACACCATGCTTGATTCGATTACTGCTTCATAATAGCCACGCCGCAACTTCACGTAATGTCTTCCTTTCGTTCGGGCAGCATAGTCAGGGAAAGTTGGATGTGTGGCTGATACTCCGAGACACCGCCGGCTCTACCACGTCACTTTTTTTTTCTTCTCTTTGCTTGACAGTGTAGCACGCCGAGAATGGTCTAGCGAAATTGGCGGATATAACATTGTCAGTATTTCAAACACCATTAGCATTCTTTGATAACTTCGCCCAGCTTACAGTATGTTTGTCTGTCTGTCCGCTTGTTTGTGCCTAACCGTTCTCCCGCGAACTTCGGTCACTGGGTAGTCCACGGTCTAACGGGTATCGTCAGGCTGCTGTGCCGAGAAAACCGGCTTTGGAACCAACCGTTGGACAAACTTGGGGTACTTGATAGGTAACAATGGGTGTGTGCCGCTCTTCAATCAGTCTCTTGCACGCCAACTGTCGCAAATGGGTATGCGCCCGCAAGCAGCAGTGTAGCTTGGACAGCTGCGTGTACTGCTGACGCAATCAGCGTCCACAAGCAGCAGTAGTAGCTATGCCACTGCCGTGGCGCTGGCGTCTTCCGACCGTCGTAATTCCGTCGCTGTCATTCCGTCTTGGTGACGCTGCTGTTGTCGTATTACGCCGTCATGATTTCCACATCAGCAACATACTATAAGGATGTATAGCAAGTGTGTCCGTTTGGTTTCGGTGGTCGGCAAAACCTATACCCGCTTACTTTGACAATAATTTTAGATGCCTTTTTTATTTTTAAAGTGCTTCCTAGGCATAGCGTCGTCGTATGTCAATCTCCCGTCTATTGCTGATTAATATCGCAATGTTAATGTGTAATATATTCACCTCTGAATGGCGCTTTGTTTGATTAATTTGGTTGTGTTTTAGATATTAGATTAAATAGAATACGTACCATGCAAAACTATATGCAAATAGTGGTTTGTATCTGCAGCTATTTAGAACTTTACAATGATTGCGACGTAAAATCCTAAGTATACCCAGCATAACTGCGGTGGTCATGTAAGATAGGAAGTAGCTGGCGTAGACATTGCAGCGTGATTGCGTATAAAATAATTCAGCAGTTGCATACCCATTCTTTCATCGTCACGGCACTGGTTTCCGTCCAAAGAGAGAGTTTGTTCGCCGGCTTAGCCTCAAAAACGTTGGGCAGTGAAGCGTTAACACGACAGCAAGAGGCTTAGCATCGCGCTAAAGGTCCTGAAGCGATGTTCTTAGAACACACTGAGGTGAGATGTTGTGACACAGCACGCCAGGCGACTTCTGTCGCGAAGAAGAAACAGCGCCCTGGCGCCTCAAAACACTGGCGCCATGAGACAGAAGGAAAACGGTTAGTGTTTGCAGCTTGAAGTGTAGTGTCCGTTGCGCTCAAACGCACCGTGGTGTGGTATGTATACAAAGCTGTAAACGCTAGTTTTACAGCGATGCTGTTAGCCTCTAGTTCCGGATTTTTAGTGATCTCGTGCTCACCCAAAAACAGTACCGCCACCTAGCGGCCGCGGTCACTCAGGCAAACCTCGCGTGGTAGCTGGATAAGGGCTCTGTATTTGAGTTTCCGTGTAACAGGATTATGTTTTCTCGATCATTTGAATTACAGTCCGAAGCTATCATGTCTGCAGCATTTGTGTAAATGGCACTTTACGAATTTTCTGACGCATTTTTACTTCGAGAAATTCAATTAATTCAGCAACACCCATGCGCCACGCTGAGGACCTGCGTGGATCGGGATGATTTTTCTCATACGGACGGCGCCACCGACACCGAATTTTCTGTGACGACATGGGGCCCTCAACGTTATCGCTTTAAATTCAATCGGTTCAATAAGGCATCGGCGCTTGGCAAATTAACGGTCCAGGAGATTGAGGATATATGCTGCACTTTCCACACACGTGCGCAAGCGCGTGACGTACGTCGCTTGCGGTGGTGGTGCTTGTCTGACGTCGGCAACAGCTTCGCTGTACATCGACTTTCGCAGAATGAAACGGAGGTGGATTCTTTTTTTTTTTTGTACGTGCACAACGCTCGTGCATAAGCAGGGCGCGAAACGCTGTCACTGGCTCCGCTGCAGAGCGGATTGAGCGTAGCCAACACCACCTAGATAGCACAAGGCCTGTCCACTCCAATCCATGACGTCATGCTACCTGGCCCGAAATGTCCATTGCCAAGGCACGCGTGACAAAAGCGGTGACGTCAAATTCACCGCGGCTTACTCGGGAGCATCCCCATTAGATTCTATGGCAGTCGGGCCAGGTAGCATGACGTCACAGATTGAAGTGAGCGGGCCTTGTGCTATCTAGGTGGTGTTGGCGTAGCGCGAGGGTGCGTCCACTTGGCTTCGTCGTTTGCGCAGGCAAACGCACAGCGTGTCTCTGACGTTTCCGAATATACTCTAAACGTATACACGCGCCAGCCATGTTTCCACAATCCATACCGTGTTAGCACGGCGGTGCCGACGGAGCGAACACGCTTCGAGTATCCATATAATTTCTATCGCTATAAACGAGACTATGAGGACATTGGGAGCACGTGCCAGCGCCGTATCGTCCAGTTTTTCTTTCGATGGCATTTATATGGACACTCCAAGAGCACTTCTGCCACCGCCGTGGCCGTGATTTTCCGCACAAAGTGCAAGGGCAATGAAATCGTCGCCGCGCGCAGTAGGCTGTACGAGGAAGTTAAATCGTACGAGATTAAGCCGACAACGGCGGCTCAATCTCGTACGCGCAATGGAGGAAAGCAGGGAGGAAGCGCGCCGTCTTCCGTCGCACGCAAGGCACTTGGACGAGGGGGGGGGGGGAGGGCTTCTACTCCGACTGCTGCTGCGTACGACACGGCCAAACCAATACGCAATCATCACAGAGTCTAGGTAAGCCGTGGGTCTGTAGCTTCGTATGGACTGTGTCCTCGCCGCTTAGTTCGCGTTCAAGCGAGGTGCAGCGCGAAGATTAAGTCGATGTCTGCTGCTGCTGCGCTTTCTCACTCCAGCCTTTTGACAGCGAGTGTCCGCGGTCATTGAGTGAGAAGTGCTCGTGTGTGCTTGCGCTCACGTGACACCAGGCTCGTTAATTTAGCTAGTAAGGGAATGCTTACAAGTTTATACGGCCAATTATACTGCTATCCTTACTTCGTATAGCTGTCTGCTAATTTGTTATCCCAATCAATATTTCGCCTTTCGGGTGAAACTGCGGCTTCTTAACTTGCGCAGAAGAGGGAATCGCGATCGAGAAATGTAATCCCGATCGGGCTCGATCGTAATTGAAGGTGGCCCACATATGATACCCGTATAAAAATTTGATCACTTGCCTGATACGGCAGCGTTGGGCGTCACATTTCTCATCACATTGGACCACAAGCACCTTGTTACGTGCTTATTCTTATCTTTTGATTGAAAACATTAATAGGAGAGGTTGGCGCCTTTATGGCGGTGCTGGTTACTCCTTGTAAGTTAGCCAATTGAGGAAACAAATATGTGCAAAAAGAATTAATAATATCGCTAAATATGACACTCAGTAGAACGCCAGATGTATTAACACTGTACAGTTCAACAATATATGTATTACAAGGTTTTGTGCATGAGTTCAGTACATATGTGCATATATAAAGTTGAATATATTGAATGGCTGAAACACGAAACACAAGTATAAACGCATTGCGTAAAGAAGCACGAGCACCACATAAATTAATTTTGAACACAAAACATCAGTTATATCACCCATTTACCTTATTCGGATAAACAGGAATTTAAGATTCCCCCTAATTTTTTTATTCAAAAAACCTTTCCCAATGAAGAAGTGCTCTTTTCTCAAGGCTTGATCTTAATATTGTTAACATCCTGCGTCGCGTGCGTACAAGAAAGGGATAAAAGTGCATATATTTCAGAAAGAAAGAATTCAGAGTATCAGCTGGATCTTTTAGATAAAGTTTATTTCAACAAAAGACGATACGAACACTGAGTCGGAATGACGGTACAATTCCACCAGGACGATAACATATAGAAAGTACGAAGCATTGTGTACATGGCACGTTTTGAAGAAGTGTCCGAGTCCACACTCAATAACATATAACCACATAGACCCACATAAACGCAAAGTTACACATAAACTGAGTGTCACATTATACAAAATGATGTTCAATATAAAACTGTACACAATGGTTATTCACAATGATGATGTGACTTTACAGTTTTGTGGCGGTGCTATGTAGATGTGTGTATACAGAGATGATCAGCATACTAGAGGACACAGAAATCCCGTGCACCTACATGCATGTATATTCAGTCAATACTTTTGATGGCCTGGCTACAAGAACCAGGGTGGTTGAAAATTAAGCCATACGCGTCCATCAGCCACTCACAGGAAACGGCATGACCACTGTCGAAGAAACTCCTCTTCTCCAAGGAAGGACAACTCATCTGACAGAAACGACAGTAGCTCAGAGTAGAGCCTCTCCTGAAGCGGAAACAGAGGGCGATGGCGATGTCCCGTGGCAATAGCCTCGCACCGGTTACGCCACAGACTAAAGGCCTCTGCAGCAATTAAAGGTAGCACGAAGTGGCCACGTGAGTAGCGACCAGATGTAATAAAGCGGTTAACTCCAAGGCCACGGAAACCACCATGCACAGCCCTCCGAAATACCCTAGTAATGACGCATTACAGCAGCACATGCTTGTTGGATTCTTAAAGGGGGCAATTAAGACACAGCGAATACTGCGGGCTATAACGCACCACTCTACTCTGTCACGCGTTGGAAGTACTTGCCACCCTAAGCGCCACATGAAGTCGCGTAGGTGGCAAGACAGAAATGACACCGTTATTGCATCCCATAACACATTACTGGAACTTGCGTGGCGCGCTAGGCGAACTACAGGAAGCAGTAAGGCTGTCTTTGTATCTACAACACTGTTCCTGAGAGCGTCTACATCAGGACATATACCTGTTGTACGCGGCGATAAAATGCCACAGCCGTAGAGTAAAATGCAGGTGCGTTTAACACTTCTGGTCCGCAATCTAAGTGTACGCCTGGTAGCATGTAACGAATATTGTGCCAAGGAAATAGCAGCCTAGTTTACGCGCGGGTCACTCATCACGCTGTAACAGACGGAGCAGAAATCGCAGAGAAAGCAGCCGGGAGCGGACAGACACAGCTGGGAGCGTGAACCCACCGCGAGAGCGTTGTTGTACAAGCGCCGCGCGACTGACCTGTTCTGTATTACCCGACCAGAAGAAGGAACCAGGAACGGACTGCAAAGACCTAGTAACCCGTAACGCTGACTGTACACCATGACAAACGTACCGTACACAGCCGCGAAATAGAGACTGTGCTAAGGACCTTCCTTCTAGGGGTAAATGAAACCCTTGAACATTCTGAATATTTCACCTTACATCTTCAAGAATTGAGAGGCACACATAGTCTGATATGTCACCATAGGTGTAATCTAGGCGTAAAATACGAATAAAATCACTCTTTTAAAGACGGAAAAGGCGTGTCTATGGGGAACCAACGAACGAATAACGACATTTTGAAAAATTTAGCGCTGCACCTGAAATATTTCCGTACTCAGTGAAAATTCGAAGGCTACAAGATAAGCTGTCTTCATTCCTGAGATACAATGTGATGTCATCGGCGAAGGCTGTCACCTCCAAAACGCCGCTACCAGGCAGTGGGAGACCGCACACGTAAGGTCTCTCAGTACCGAGCACAGAAATGGCTCCGGGCTGAGCACAAGGAGTACTGAGGACAGTGGGGACCCTTCACGAATACCACGAGTGACGGGAAATGGTGCGCTTTGACAACCATCAAGAAATAATGTACTTCGGATATTTGAAGAGGCATTCCTAATAAGTTCAACAAAATCTGACGAAAAGCCAAACGAGGTTAGTACATTAAATATGTAGCTATGCTCAAAGCGATCGAATGCCTTTTCTTGATCTAGTAAAACCAAGAGACCTCGTGCTGACCTGATTAGCGTGTACGTCATTATGCCACGCGTAACGAAAGAAACAAAAGAGAGACTGTATCTCTCTGCCAGGGACCGTGCGTGCCTGATGGTGTTCTATTTATGAAGGCATGAGGCTTCCCAAGCGTCGAGTGACAACAACTGTGAAGATTTCGTAGTTAACCTTGAGAAGCGTGATTGGCCTTCATTCCTCCAGACGAACTGATGATGGATCGTACTTAGGTATAAGCACAATACGGCCGTCCCGAAAACTAGCCGGGAATTCAAAGCTCTCAAAGCAGCGACTGATAACAGATACGAAAATGGAACCAATAACTCAACGGGCAACCCGTGCGGTCCTATAGGGCTGAGCCATGCTTCATGGAATATTATGCTGTCTTTACCTCATCAGCTGCCTACCTTTCCTTTATCATTTGCTCTCTCTCTCTAGTGGAAGGGCGTGCACTCAGACGACGTATGTTAGAAGAACTGGCTGATACCACCACAAAGCTCTGTATAGCCCTTCAGGCCAGTCAGACGACTCCGCTGATGCGTCCATGGCAGCGCGAGCTACGGAGGCCTACGGAGGCCTGAGCTGACGGTAGTACACTAAGGCGGTCAGCTACCTTAGGTGCAACCTGAGGCAGCCCACTAAACATTGTACGAGATCCTCGAGAAGCAGGATCTATTTGCACAGTCATGCGTGCCATGTTTTCAAGATGCGTTACAAAGAGCGAAAAATTACGCGTGGAAGGCGGCGTAACAGGAAGTGCTCTTAGGGCCGCAGAACCTAATGTATACGGTTGTCTAAAAAGCGAGCTTCTTGCATTGCGCAGAACTACAGGGTGTGCACGCGGATTGCGTCTGCATCGCTAAGAAGCAGCAGCTGATAAACCCGATGCCGCGATGAGGCGTTGGAAAGGCCTCCGTAGCTCGCGCTGCCATGGACGCATCAGCGGAGTCGTCTGACTGGCCTGAAGGGCTATACAGAGCTTTGTGGTGGTATCAGCCAGTTCTTCTAACATACGTCGTCTGAGTGCACGCCCTTCCACTAGAGAGAGAGAGCAAATGATAAAGGAAAGGTAGGGAGGTTAACCAGGACTGAGCTCTTCCACTAAATAATGCAGGTACTACTGCACCTTGAGTGCGTCCCATGACTCTGGGTCAGAACTAGAAACAGAGAGGCTCGCAAGACTCTTGACAAACAAGAGCGCGAATGCGTGTCTTGTAGAACGCGGATGTCGAGGCGCCAAGGTTTTGCTGATGAAGCAAATTTCAAGCATAACTGGTCGGTGATCGGAAATATAAACAGGGGATGAAGGTAAAGTTGTCACATCAGGTTGTGAGACATGCTGAGCTAAATTGTTTGGCACATAGGCACAGTGTAACCTGCTTCATGACACACCGCGTCGCCACGTCAAAAGAAATGAAGAACCACGAAAAAGTCTATATGTATCCAGCAACGAAAAGTGCTGAACGAGGCGGCGCAACTACCGTGCGTTGCAGTCAGGTTGACTCCAGCTCGGGCCTTGCGGATCTGCTCGCCTGTCTAAAACACAATTAATATCTCCATCAAGCACCACGTGACTACCGTCCAAGGAATACTCGTCCACGTCACGAAAAAAAAAATCATTGGCCTATTAAGCCACTACAATTCAGAAATCCCGGCAAATTGCCCAGACTGCTCAGAACCCTATTGCTCACTCTCGCACATGCTTTGGCAATGTACCGCGTTACCAGAGGGCCCTCTCTCCAGTGAGCCCGAATGGGAAGAAGCCCTCAAAAGCCCGGACCTCAAACTCCAACTCAAGGCCGTCCAGAGGGCCCAAGAACTGGCGGAGCGTCACCACGTTCCCGTCCCGACTTGGGCGTCGCCTACGGTTTCCGCCCAAGGAGCTCCCCGCGTGCGATCTCCAACGGCTTAGACCCCTCAGGACCTCAATAAAGTTCTTGACTGACTGGACTTAGTGGCCTGCGCGGGTCCGTAGGTGTACAACATACGTAACCTAAATGAAGTTAGTACACAATCAAATGCCAATATCAAGCCTGTCCCATCATAAAATGCAAGATGATTTCGCAAGGGAGCTCTGTTGAAAATGATAATACCGACTCCACTAGAGCGTGACGTCGCGAAAGATAAAAAACAGTCTAGGTTGAAGGTGCGTTTGAAAGCAAGAACATGCCCTATGGTGAAAAAAAAAAATGGTTTCTTTCAAACACAGAATGTGACAACTTTTAGCGCGGACCCGGCTCATAATTTCGGCTTGTTTTAATGTTTTTAAAATGTTTTATCGGACTTCGGAACCCCTGTGCGTTTAATGAAATAATGTTGAGTCTCTGCCATATTTAGATATAAAAGTGGCATTAAACTGACTTGGTCGTGTCGTGTCGTTGAAATCGGCGCTCCGAGAACATATCCAGGGTTCATGACCACGCACGTCACAGAAAGCACTTTGACCCTCCCGAAAAAGGCCAAGGTTTCTTTGGTCATCGCCGGGGCGCCGTCCGAGCCAGAGGCTGATGCATGGGCACCCTTTACGTCTCATGGGACCGCCATCTCCAAGTCGAGTCCATCCAGGCTTGGCGAGAGTCCAACGTTACTGTCAACTCTGAGGCTGAAGCTGTTCTTCGATGACGATGTTGGTAGCAGTTGAGCTGCGGGATCGATGTTATCGCCGCCGACAACTTCGGTAGTCGGGGGCTCTTTCAGACGCAACGGCGCCGTGGTTTTTGCAGAAGAGCCACAAATCGGATGCGGCGGGGTAAGCGACATAATTGAGGCGCGGCGTGAAGCCACAGCAGATTTAGCGGGTGTATCAAGCGTAGAAATCGCAGAGTCGGGTATTTTAGCCATGACTAAAGCGTGGTTGTCATCTTTGTTTCCCCTTTCTCATTCCCCCAGTGTAGGGTAGCCAACCGGACGTTATTTTGGTTAACCTCCCTGCCTTCTGCCATAGAGAAAGAAAAAGACTAAGAGCGGACACTCCGAGAAATCTGGCCTCAAGAACTACGTCACGGCTACGTAACGAACTAATGCTCTCATCAAACGCCAGGGGACGCAGGCGCAAAAAAAGAAAATGTTGTAATGAATTCTGCTCAATCGCTTTACAAAATAATTATTATACACCCAAATTTGGCGTGTTTCTGATACATAAAAACAGAATTTATCGAAGACACCTTCCGTGCTTTTTGTTCTTCATTCGTACTGCCACCAACACCAATCACCATTCGTCCATCGAGAAGAAATCAACGACACCAGCGGCGTGCCAGCGGGAACGTCTCGTGAACGTCGGCTGCGGCGGTGTTCTTGTGTGTGAGAAAGGTGAGTCACGTTTTTAAATGAAGCTTGGAGTAATTGACTTGTGAGTGCGACGAGGTTCGCTAAAAAAAGCAGTTTGCGGCTCTATATGAAGCGGCTAGACGCGAACAATGCGAAAAGCCTGCCCCCTCAAGAAACGCGTAGCAAGAGGGCTGTACATACTAGCTGTAGTTTCTTGCTATCCCCACCGAGAACGGCATAATCTTTGTTGGTTGCGTTCCGTGAAAATAATCAAACGACGCGAAGCTGCCATCAACTTGCACCGGTTCACGGCTGTGCCACATAAAAATTTCTTTCTCTATGGCTGTGCACTGCACTGCGACTCGCAGCTTGTCAGACGCCATCGAGACGCTGCGTCTCGGTTTGCGAGTGTAAACCGTTCTTGCCCAGCGCTGTTTGCGATAACCGCGGTATCGGCGTTCCATTGAAATAGTTCGTGTTGGCGGATTAAAAATGATCTGCTGGACAACGCTTAAGGTCAATATCATGAATTGGACATTTCAGAAAAATTCCGGTTTCGAGAAAATTTAATTCCTAAACCGCGTTTAAATGATCGCCTCACGGTTGACGGTCTTTTCGTTGGCCCGTTCTAGAGGCTGACGAACGCTGGAAAGAACATAAAAGACGCCACACTGATTCAGACCGAAAACGGCGTTCCGGGGACGGGCGCTACCTAAATAAAGAAAGCAGGACGTTAGGCACGCTGTAGCCAAGTTTTGCTTGCTCGTTTCCCTTATAGAGTAAGGGCTCCTGAATATTTTAACGATATTGCTTGCAAACAATGGCATGTGACAAACACCGAGCATAGCTTATTGCGTTTGGTACTTTAGCAAGGTGCGTATCTACGGCGCACGGACCGACGCTGGTGTATGCGTCCGTGCGGATTGTTTATACAGAAATGTAACGGTGAGGAAAAGTCACCAATTACTACTGCATGTACTTATTGCGGCGGCCGTGTTGGGAAGTACTGCGCATTCTAGTAATCTTCGGTTGCTTATCATTTTTTCGTGGCGAAGACATTGCAGAACGTATTGCCGCGTAGGCGTGGCGTGGTGTGGCGCGCATTTGAACAAACGCCTCGTATTTGGACGTTTCGAATGTATCTTCATCACGCTTATGTGAACTGCTATTTTGCCTACCAATGTACTCCTTATACTGAGTACGTACAGGGGTGTCCAAAACTTCACAGGCCGCGATGCCCTCCATGGGATTAAATAGGATGGCGGCCTGGGCACTTTTGAACACCCCTGTACGGGGTATGTATTAACATTTATCCTTGTGAGTCCGGGTTATATGGGTCAGAGGTCAGGATGTGTCGGTATTTTTATATTGTGCATCGGTTCGTTATTCATTCAAAGCGGTTTCCTGGTACAGTTATGACGTGTACATATGTTTTTGGTAATTAATGAAGCGTGCACTTATTGATATTTTCAGACCGTGCTGATGCCATGCCGTCCGGCGCTCCAAGCTACGGCAGCTACTGCTGTGTGTCGTGGTGCTTTGACAACGGCAGAACCTAGAAGAAGCCTATCTTGACTTGGAATAAAAACATTGCGGAAACTCTGTCTCTTTGATACATATGAGCGCTTGTACCAAAACACAGAAGACAAGCACGATGGATGAAGCCGTAGTGAATTATGATTACCTCTATCTCCATCTGTTACAACTTAATCAAAATAAAAATTGCGTCACTACCTCAATTCACACCAAATATTGAACTAGACAAAAGAGTGAATCGCTAAATCAAAGCGACAAATAAAAGCGTTGCTATTTGGGTGACGAAAAGTGGTCGTCTGAAATGACAAGCTTCCGCGACAGCCCAACGTCAGTTACGAGGGGTAATCCAAATTTCGCGCCAGCGAAACCGAAACAGGAAGTGCAGGCTACTTGCTCACATCAACCGCCAGGCGCGCTAGGTTTGATTGGGCCGCTGGGGGTATATGGGAGTGTCCACTCTTAACTTTTTTTTCTTTGTCTATGCTTCTGCTTTTCTTTTTCATTCCTTCCTTAAAACGTCGGTGCGATCAAGACTACTAGAAAGTCAAACACTGCTGCTGCTGTATGGAGCCAAAATAAATTGAGAAATACGACATGTATGGTACCATAATAAACTCCAGTACATTAACTGGGTTTACAAAGGCATGTGGCTGCGTGGTTCTTCAACACTTGTGAACAATGATTGTACTTAATTGCAGACGCCAACCACTTTGCCTTTGACGTAGAACTGTTATAGTATAACGTACCTGTAAAATTTGTGGAAATGTGTGGAAATGTCATAGCTGTGTTTTTCATGAGAAACCCTATAGAAAAGATCTATGCTCTCTATGCTCTGTGTCCATAATTCTGTATTATATAGGATCTTGTATGAAAACCTCTATTGTTACCGTATAAGCTCAAATGACCGTATACGGTTATGGTACGGTCCATATGGGTCTTTTTCAATGGGAAACCGACGAGGAAACACTTTCACCTGGCGGAAACCGGTGCCATGTCGGTGATGGGACGGGGTGAGTAATGGCTGTGCGAATCAGGCCTAAAAGCTCATAAGTAGCGCAGCGCATTAAAGGAGGGAGGTGGGAGGCGAGGTTGCCGGCAAATATATATTGGTATGACTCGACATATGCTTAAGAGCAAGAAACCGGTGGCATCTGGGCTTCTCGCGAGCTGGCTTCCATCTTGGTCTCTGGCTGCGCTGCTGTTGTAAATACAATGTAAACAGTCTCTTTTGTTTGTGTAGCTCCACACGTGACATTTTGGTGGAGGTCGGCGATACCCATCCTCGCCACAGGGCTCGGCAGGGATCGCTACAGCGAGCTTGCCACCACGCCTGCTGGAGAAGAGACTCATCGATGTCGGCTACGACACTCGACACCGCTCCAGTCGTCACGCTTTCCCAGATTCGCTACCTTGGTCTGTTTTTTCAACCTGGATGGCAATGTCGTTGAAGACTGGTACAAGCTTTATGAACGCACCAATTCTAATGACAGGTGGGATCCAACGATCTTGCTCGCTAACTTCGTTTTTTTACCTGAGCGGCACCAAACGCGTATGGTACCAAAGCCACGAAGTCGAATTAACACGTTGGGAAGCGTTGAAAGAAAGAACTTCGCAAAATGTTCGGTAGCCCACTCAGGCGCTCGGTCGTAGGAAAAAGAACACTTTTGCGATCCGTGTTCTGAGACTCGCAGAACCCTACGTCTCATAAATACAAGACGCCCTGGCTCTTTGGCACAAGGCTGACAAGATGTCTGAAACAGACAAAGTGACACACATACTCAAGGGTATCACCGACGACGTCTTCAGCTTGCAGGTTTTAGGCAACGTCTCTGCTATCGACGCTATTATCAATGAATGCTGCTGCTTCAAACAGGCTAAGAGCCACATTATCACGCTCCACACCGAGTGCTTGCACGATACTGCAGCTACGTTGACTTGTGAGGACCATTGCTGCAAGCTAGCCACCTGTAACAACGTAACTCAAATTGTTCGCCGTGAGCTCTAGGCTGCCTATTCGCCTTCCTTCTCCGCCTCGCCTACCTATCCATCAACAGCCGCGATTGCGATGATCCCGGCCGTTGTGCAACAGGAACTCAAAGCATGGCTCTCAACGACGTAAGCTCATTGAGCCGCGTACCCAGGACGTAACACTTTTCTCGTGGTCCTCCTCTTCCCCGACAGTTTTTTTCTGCCACATTTCATAGCCAATCTTAACGCCTTGATTTACAGTTACAACGTGAAGTTATACAGGACTCGTCCGTCACCACACTTCACTCTAGTGGCTGTATAATGTGACAGCATTATAAACGAGAAGAAAAGGGGTTAACCGAGGGGCCCTATTTTTATTAGTCACATCATAAGAAGCCAACAAACACTGAGACCAAGGACAACGTAGGGGAAATTACTTGGGCTTAATAAATGAAATAAGGAAAAGATAAATTAATGGAAAAGAAAGTGGAGGAAGAAACAACTTGCCGCAGGTGGGGAACGATCCCACAACCTTCGAATTCCGCGTGCGATGCTCTAGCAATTGAGCTACCGTGGCGCCATTGATGCCTTAAGGTAGCATTTGTGGGTTTATTGACCGGCTGCCTTCACCCAAAAAGATCACGTTCTCGTGACGCCTGCGGCCGAAAGGATACTTCACGTCCGCTGACAAGGTCAGTGAGTGCTGGCGCTGGCTAACAGTCCCAAGGTTTTACTAGGAAACATAAATACCCAAGAAAATGGCGGGGAAACGACGCCGCGGTTGCTGAATTGGTAGAGCATCGCACGCGAAATGCGAAGGTTGTGGGATCGTTCCCTATCTAAGGTAAGTTGTTCTTCCATCCGCTTCCATTTCCATTAATTTATCGTTTCCTTATTTCATTTATTAAGCGGGAGTAATTTCCCCTATGTTGTTCTTAGTGTCAGCGTTTTTTGGCTTCTTATGATGTGATAGCGTTATGAAACTCTACCATGGACTAATTACGATCAATATATGCTTTTGTTTCTACTTCATGATAACCTGCCAGTCATTATGCCCATATAACTCTACTCCCGCAGTATATGAATCAACAATGTCACCTGTGGTCATCGGAGCACATTCGAGTTGCCTTCTGTTTCTTACTCCTAAACACTATACGTTCATGCAACTGCTGTCGCTATGAAGCATACGACACACTGACCATACATATTGCTAATAAACGCACGCACATAAATGAGCTATGCGAACCTCAGCTGTCGGTTTTACACACCTCCATGATGAGCAAAGGCCGTGAGTGTTGCGCAATCCATCGTGTCCACCTCACTCAAAACTACCAGCGCTCATGTCACCGCTCTCCTTGTCACGTGCATCCATACGTCACACAACTACACTGCTCCTTTCCCACTCCGTCGCTCTAGTTGATCCGCTGAGGAAACGCCTCCCTACATCAGCGAAGGTGAAATCCTTGTATGTGCAGTAATGCTGTCGCATTAAAATTCTTGCGAAACCACGTATACTTGGCGTCCGAATTCACGCCTCAGGGACAGCCCTCTCTCAATAGGCAAAATGTATCTCGAAGGATATGCGTTTGCGGGCCACATGCGCCGGAAGCAATTGAACAAACCGAAATATGTCATAAACGCCATGTTTTGAACACTACTAATTTGCGCGTGTTCTAGAATCTAGGAACACACACTCTCATGATTACACTGCATCCGAGATCGGCCCATGTCATGTCCAAGCGCCTCGTCTGTCTTCTTCTCGAGGTTCGTGCCTTTGAGCGTTTGACCGGCCTTAAGGAAAATGATGCCGTACCAACTAGCTTGGATCCAGACCAATGTCACATATCCATGCGATGGCCTAGTTTTAGTCTGTATATTGTTATCAGATTGAAACATTGATATAAAGCTTGAAAACAGGAGCTAGGTTTAAAAAAAAAGAAACGTATGTTCAGTACTGGAATGAGAGGAAACAAAGCAATAACGTTGCGCAAAAGTTGACAGTCACTTACGTATTTTACGTGATTTTAATGCAAAGTATTAGGACTTATCTAAGTTATCACTATAAATTAAAGCTCCCCCTTAATCCACCTTGATTTAATTTGTACGAACCTTAATGCGCTTTAATTCACCCTAATTCACTTTAATCTATCTTGTTCCATCTTAATCAGCCTTAATACACATTAATCTTATATTGAGAGCAGGCCAGGGCCTACGCCGTGACTTTTCACCATGAGACTTTGTAGTGAGAGCAGGTCCAGCACCGGGAACTGCACGTCATCACTTGGTCACTTGGGATTTGGTACCATCGTATGGTAACGCTGCAGGGACGCCGGATTTTTCGCTTCGTGGGGCATATAAGGATTTCTCCTTAAAATATGCGCACTATGTAGGTAGTTCTAGAGTTCTGCATGAGGGCGTAACTTGGTAGGCTAACCTGATGCCCAAGGGAAAATTGGTTGCCAAGGCAACAAACCAAGCCCCAATGAGATCGGCAAAGCAAAGAGAAAAGTAAATTTTATATGAAACATATATTGAGCGCTAGAGTTCACCATCCTAAGAATGCGTCATCCACCAGGAGTCAAATCCGAGAATTTCTGAAAAATTTCCACTGCGAGCTGTAATTCGTTTAATCGAGAGGATTCGTGAGCTCAGTTTACTATTTTCCAGGAAGAAAAATAGGACGAGTAGGTAGACATAACAAACTGCAAGTAATGACAGAGACATCACAGTTACGCAGATAGAGAGAGAGAAGGGAGGAAAGAAAGGCAGGGAGGTTGACCAGACTGAGTAGTTTGCTACCCTACACGTGAGGAGGGGAATAGGGGAGTGACATCACACAGCGCGTATGTATGCAACTATTTGCGTAAACTGTGCTACTATTTTCGCACTACTAGCGTTAGTGAAAAGAAAGTAAATTTTAACCTGTCTAATGTTTCACTGCACAGAAAAATCTAACGTCTCAGTCTTTTTCATAAAATTTATCCCTTCAACCTAATCCTGCGTGACTGTTTCAATGCAAATAGCAGTATTTGCCTACTTGGGCATTTCGATCCTGCCTGCCTGCCTGTCTATTCTTTTACGCCAGCTCAATGACCAGTTTTCAACGAGCTTGGTAATCCTGGTCATCGTGCCACCATGGTCGTTCCATCGTCGTTATTCCAGCTTCAACATTTGACTCAGTCCGTCATGCTGTCGGCACCAGGCATTCTACACTGACACAGTGGCCGAAATTGTCTAATAGCTCGGAACAGTGATTGTGTGCTCGTGGTTGTGGTGCCTTCGCTGTCGATGCGTCTTTGTCATTTCAGCTTTGTCATCCTACTATTGACATGTCATCGGCGTCCCGCCGTTCTCGTCATACATTCGTCATGCATTCATTGTCATGCGGTTGTCGTGAGGCCGTCGCGGTCGTTCCATCATTGTCGCTGCAGCTTCGTCGCTCGACTCTCGTCATGCCATCGTTGTCACGCCATCGTGCCATCGTCGTCGTACAGTCCTCGCGATGCAGCTGTCATCGTCCCCATACACTCGTCGTCATCCTGTTCTCCACTATCCCTTGTCATGCCATCACCGTCACACATTCATCGTTATTCGTTCCTTGTCATGCCGTTGTCACGATGCCGCCGTGGTCGTTCCGTCGTCGCCATTCCAACTTCGTCATGCCGTTGTTGTCACCAAGTCGTCGTGCTACCATTGCCATCGCGCTGTCATTTTATCATCGTCATCACTTCGGAAACGTCATTCCATTGCCGTCATTGTCATCGTCGTCATACCGACTTCCTCATTCCTTCTTCGTCATTCCGTCGTAGTCAGGCTGTCGTTATTCAATCGGGAATGTGCCACCGTTGCCATGGCGTCGTCCTCATCGCGTCGTCGTCAGACAGTCACGTATCCGTTGTCATGCCCTCGTGAAGCATCTTCGTGATCTACTCGTCATCATCTCATTGCCCCTTAAGGCGTTGTCGTCACGTTTTCGTAGTTATACTATCATCATGCCGTCGTGCTTATGGGTGACTTTAGCAAACTAGTGCCATAGGGGGGCGGGTAATGTGGGCTTACACTGGAGACAGTGTGTGTCGAATGTAACCGAAGTCGCGGGATGACCACTACAATTTCCAAATGATCTTGACTTCAGCAGTGCGGTGTGTCGCTGCATTGCTTGAATGCTAATCACATTTCCGTCGACAATCATCGTCAGATATGTTCCGCCGCATTTTTTTTTCTCCATCGTACATTGCATTTCGCGGTAGGAATCAGTTCAACGTTGCACAAATGTGAAATCCTATTCCGTTGTTCGAAGAACGAGCACACGTGGCGTCCATATTTGATGTCATTTTGTTTAAAACTGCTGTTTCCGATTATTTTATGAAGTAATATTATTTAGTTTGTTAGTATTTTGTATTGCTTACACTTTGCAGTTTTTCGATATTTATATGCTTTTGCAATCACCGCTCCTCTAATACTTCGGCTGTAAGAGTGAATAAAAGAAATTAAATGAAATACGGAGCACGCATCACAGAACGCAGGTATATGACACGCGGCAAAATATGACACCATACCAGGTCGCCGAGCTATAAATTTAGTCTAATTTGAGTAAAATCGCCCCGTATATTTGCTAAACAAGAGTCTCTATAAAGAGCTGATCACGCATTTAGCACTACATTTTAGGTTACGACGTATAGACGTGTGTTGTCGTTCTCACGTGCGTCCTTGTTTTTTTAGCGGTACTAAGTTTCCTCATGCTGCCGCAGAAAACACTACAGCACGACGCCGGCAGAGAGCCAGAGAGAGATCATAAAGCTGATAAGACATAAAAGAAACACCTAACACCCTTACCTGAAAGTGCCTGCTTCCTTATTTTTCTTTAGAGAATTGGTGTTTGGTGTTACCTTTTAAGGGAGCAGTCTTGAAAGATCACAGGCCAGAACCTCGCAGTCACAGGTATACCCAGAGCAGAGAGATACGGTCGCAGACCCACAGCACAAGGGTACACGCAGCGGCGATCACAGGAGCAACGGCTCCAGTAACGACCACTCCTGACTATCTCCAGGAGAGGCCGTCGGAGAGCTTCGGTGACTGACTGACACGTGTGATTGAGGTTTCCTGATTATGAACGTGCCAGCGCGCGCGGCGTGCAACGATGCGTTATTGAAGATGGCAAGATGTCCGCCGGCGTTCAATAACCTGGCACCCTTGCCCACTGGCGCTCTCGGAGCGCACACGCAAAGTCCCCGTCAGGCACTCGACACGGTAACGCCGACGTGAACTGGATCGGTGCGGTGTGGCCGATAGCTACACGCACAGATTAGATGGATGGGGTCGGGAAGGGAGCAGATTTTTTTTCGAGGAGCTCGACCGTCGGACAGCAAGTGCAAGGCGCTAAAGTAGCGATCATTGTTCAGAACGAAGAAGTGGCTGCGGGTGGCGGTGTTACGAAATGGTTCGCGTACATGGGCGCGGCGAATCGCATGTTTCGAAGGCTTCGCTTGGCTATTGGGCGTTGCGCCATTATCGCGCACAGAATGCGTTGCCCGCACAGCACTATCTGCAGCGATTCGGGGCGTTTACTGAGACCGTGGCTCACTAAACGCAAGAGATGAAGTTAGCTTTGCATAACAACTGGGTTGTCTTGTAGACAGCCATGTTAACAAGGAATACACGTTTACGTTAACAATGGTACGGGGATATAGGGACGGGAGACGGACAATCTCGAAAAGCCTAAGACGTTTTCTCTTCTGAGGAGACGGGGGTGAAGGGGGGGGGGAGGGAGAATTTATGACAAGGCGTACGTATACGGGAGAAAAAAAAAATCGGACAATATTTTCTTGGTCTGCATCGTCTAGGAAATGTAGCAATTTCTTTGCAAACTTACTCTGCAAATTATATCAGTGGCAATGTCTCTGAAAACTTTCCAAACTACAAACAACGGGTGTAATTTACAGGTACACCTGGCGCTTAATTAACTCCAGTGTTTCTTGAGATCTTAAATCTGATCACCGGTTTTTGAGGGCACAACCAAAGCAGGTGTCGAGCATCTGACGTCGCCACGGGAGCCGTGCACTTGGGGCACATTCCTTGGCCGACATTTGTCGGTCATAAAGCCCAGGTAGCTGGCCGTGTAAGGGTTTATATGTTACGGTGTTAACTTCCAGCTGGCTGTATTCTGTGTTGTAGCGCCATCAGTGTTTTCTCACATGTTGCGAATCAGAGTCGATATGCGCACTCACTGCGTTCGGTATGTTTATTATTTATTTATAAACAATAATAATAACGTAAAAAGAAACAGTGCCTCGATACAAACGTGACGAAACGGTGAGGGAGATTTGAAACGGCCAACAATGGATGCGCAAGGTATTTTTCTGCTCCAAGAAAACCTAATGACAAACGGAATTGCTTTCGTCAGGTAGTCGCCCATTCTCTCAAAATATTGTAAGCCCTGACGGCAGAGTTTCACACAAAGATAACACTGTAGAGGAAGGGGGCCCTGTGGCTACGAATATTCCTTCAATTGCTTGATTTATTCCCGGGCGCGGACGTTATGAAAGTGCTAGTTAGCAGCTCATACCCGGGTGCTCTGACTCAGAACTCGCTGAGCTCGTGCTGGTAAGCGACTCGGTTGTGCATGATTACAGCGGAGGTTGTCTCGGGTCTCCTTCCTTCGTCCGTTGTTTTGTTTGGCGCCTTTGTTGTAATCTGAGTGGGAAGGACAAATTGCAGCCTGCTCAGCAAGATGACAGGTAAGGCTCGCCTGTCAGAGTACAAGATTGGCAGCTAGTCGGAAAATACGCAAGATCTCAAGACTAATGGCGACGCCTTGATGAAGTTCGCGTACCTTCTCGCCGTGACGTCACGCACTGTGACACCGTCTGCTCGTGTATAAGTGGTTATGAAAAGAAAAGTATAATTGAAGCCGAGATCTCAACCTAGCAAGGCCCGAGAACCTTTGCCGAGCTATAAGGGTCCAGATAGGATAAAATACTTTGAGATCTGTAACGTAACACTGACGTACCACTGCCAAGGTGTTGTTGGGAAATTCAATAAACAGAAAGATTGGCCTTGGTTTTCTTCTCTTTACGCTGGAGGATTTGCCACAAGGCGTAAATATTTAAAAAAAGGTAAATAAAAGCTTCTAGCTCTGCATTTGTGCCATAACTGCAACAGTGTCTTTGCAAACTTATTTATTCATTTAGTTTTGCTTATTATACCCTCAGCTCCAGAGGCATTACAGCGGGATGCGGTTAAATTGGTAAAAATGAAAATAAAGGAGCAATAAAGCAACGTATAGTAGAAGTAGTTGCCTATACAATATTAGCTAAAAAATATGCCTAGGCAGGTCATTCACAATTTAGCAAGTTAAAAATGAACAGTTAACGTCATATACGATATAAGTGGCTGCTTTATACAATATTCGCTAAAGAATGTTAGAAATGATCGTAGTTTACTATGGAAGCAATGTGCGCAGGAAAGCGATTCCACTCTTGGGATGTGCGTGGCAGGTAGAAATGGCCGAAAGAGATTTATTTGTTCTGCATGGCGGAATACCAATCTTGTGACGATGATATAGCCGAGAGGATAAGTAATCAGGAGGCAAAATGAGTTTATCACAAAAGAAGTGGTGGTGAAATATATGATGAAAAAGGCAGAGGCGATGAGATCTCGCGACGTTGTGCTATAGTGATGGCAGACCGAGATTAGATTTCAAGTTACTTACACTCTCAGTTCTGTCATAGCATGAAGCGGGCGGATGTGTTCTGAACCACATTTAAAGAGTGCATTAACTGTTCTTCACTGCTGTGGTGTATTCGAGTGTCGAGCGAACTGCTGTTCTATAAAGCAAGCGTTTTAGTGTTGAAGGCGCTTGTGAAACATTTCCGCGAATGTATCAAAGTATTTGTATTGCGTTGTTAGTTAGCCAGGTAATGTGAGCGGCCCAGGGGAGGTCATTTGTTACGTGAACGCCAAGGTATTTGTAATACGCCACTGCTCCTAAAGGGATGTTATTAAGGTAGTAAGCTTGTAACTCGCGGCTGGATCCTGTTAGGTGCACGAATTTACATGTGACAACGTTCATTTCCAGGGACCAATTTCTTTCACCAGTTCGCATTTGCATTAAGGCCAATTTGAAGATAATTTTTGCCATCAGGGCGAGAAATTTCGCGGGAAATGTTGTTGTCCATCACTCAATGGTCTTAATTTTCAGATATAGGTCTGGCTTCAGTCCAGCCTTTCCTAATTCTTAAGTTCCATCACCCACGTTCAAAGCACGTCCAAAGCAGGTGTGAAGCACCACAAGTAATCATACTTTCCCCTCTGAATAAATGTAAGTAACCTTTTAAAATAATGTTTATCAGTCTAAACTTGTTTTGTGCGGCTATTTAGCATCCCTTTAGTACGGTTTCACAGTGTTTTGCCTTTAGATAGATGACCTACTTATTAGCGTATCACTGACTTGAAACTCTTACCTCAAGTTATATGTGAGGACCAGCAAGCGAGGCCTTTAGCCGATACATATCTGTCTACTGTTTCTTGCCATCCAGGGATCGTATTCACAGAGCTTCTCATATGATGTGAGATTGACGATTGCAGTAAGGTCATTTGAATATTATCACGCCGATCATTGTCATGAGCGGTGGGTACGTGCTACCAGAATGCCGGCCAATGAAGAAATTCATCGTGGAATGCGTGACAGTGTTAAATATATACAGAGAAAATAGGAAAAAAGCGGTGACTCGCCACTAAAACGATATCGGGATAACATATACACATACATATATCAGCCAAATATTCGCGGCAGATGCGCGAAAGAAAGCTGATCATGTCCTTGCAGCTAAATAGCCAAACTTTTTATCCTGTATAGCATGAGAGAAAGATGGCTTAAAATACCTTTGCGGTAGGCTTCACCTATCTCCCAGGTTACGCTTATTCTCCTATTTGTACTCGATGGTCGTCTTCTCTAGATGAGGCAAACAGCCACATGATCTACAGCGAATGGCAATTTGCGTGGAAGCATTGCCCCAAAGAGAAAGCTCATTTTCTCGAAGCCGCATATTCAGACACCACTCCGTTTGGCCGACGTACTTTTTGTCATATGATAATAGTATGGTGTAGGCAGTGCCATTTGCGCGTATTTGTACAAATGATTGACGGAACATCGAGTTTCTGTGCCTGGCTTGCGGGATAACATTCTATCAACCAGGGAGCACACCTTGCCTGCCTTATTTCGGTCAGAAAACAGCACCGTGCGCCGTTTCGCGCAGGTATCCTATGACCGCTCGCTTTTGCTTCTTGTACAACTGTGTTGCATCAGACTCGCAGCGATGGGGACGCTTAACATCAGCAATAATTTTTTCTGACAGAGAAAAGAACACACAGCTAGGAACGCCAGCAAGTTCCGGGTGAGCAACCTGTGCATGAAAAGCACGAATCATGAGGAAATTCGCTTGCACAAGGGTAGTATCGTTAGAACCGGTTCAGATTTTTGCGCAAGAAGCACCGAATATCACATACATTTCAGATATTACTTTGAACACCAATAATGCGTCCGACCCAACCCATAAAAAGGCTGGCGTGCACAGCAGCCCGTACGTGAGCAACAACAATAACATTGTCACGATATCATCAAGTTGTCGTGTGAGCCCTATCCTGACATCTTGAGAAGGTTGATGGTCGTCGGTTGTTTTCCCCAAAATAGTGTAAGGTATTCTAAGCTATCTATTTCACAGTATTATTAATGAGCATGCTCCTACACACGTGAGTGCGTATAAGGATCTAGGAGTTCCAAGGGTCGAAGCATGGGTATCGAACCTTGACTTTTCATTTTCTTGCATTGGCACGATGTCATGTCCTGTATGTTGTCACTTTGTGTTGTCACGAGGGCTTCTTTGTTTAGAATGGTTAATCGTACAAGGCATCTGAACAGTCATTCAGGCCTCAGTCTGCAGGGGTCGTAGTTCGAGGGTCTTCTCGCCGTTTTCTCCGACACGCCTGGGCCGCTTCGAGGATTCCTCTATCCTGTTCACAAAACAGACATTCCGAAGCTTTATTACTATGCATACATGGCAGTGGTCGTCACATATTGATACTCACATTCAGTCGTGCACTAGTAATGGTAACATATTTCAATAATTGCCCTATCCTGCTTCGCTAACGCGAACTTGCGCCTAACTAGCGGAGGATGCGGACATCGTTCAATGAAGACGAAGTGCTTACCGATCACGCTTGACCATGAAATAGTAAAATGCTATCAATGAGTGAACGCCATCCACATTTAGTTGCTGATATGACACCCTATAGATATACGTATGTGCTTTAAGTAAAGGTAACGCCTTTCTTAGCCAGGAGAGAGGAAAGAAAAAAAAAGGAAATTGAAGTGAACCTAATGAGACTGACACCGGTTGGCTCGTCTACACGAACGAAGAAGGGGTGGAGGAGAGAAAGAGATATGAATGAAGACAGTATACAAGCTGTTCGCAGGCGTTGCAGGTGACACACGTCTGCACGGTCACCGTAAAAAGAGCTTTGCAAGCGTGTAGTCAGGCTTATGTCACGTAGGGCTCTCTCGCCATGGCTTCCAAATCAACTTTCATACTAAGCGCCCTTCTCTATATATACACGAAAAACAGAAGGTACCAAGCTACGCACACTTATCGCACGACACTCCTCTCGAGCAAAAAAGCTCCTGGAAAACCTTGCGGAATTTTTCGTTTGTTTGTGGCTGGTTCGTTTAAGGCCAAATTACACGTACGCTTGCCGGTGCGCGACAGCTCGCACCCGCACGCCTACGCCAGGGCAATTGCTGAGCGAAAGATCGAACGAGTCGAAGCGTGGCGCGATCACGGATATATAATCCACACAAAAATTTGGAAGATGCTTAAGCTTCACTTTTAAGAGTGGAACGTGATAGCATTCAAAGATCGCTGACTGCTTTTCACGCTTCGCGGCAACTGCAGCTTATGTAACCGTAATGTTTACCGGGAAGTGCTGGCGGCGAATGCTATGTACGAAGGCGAGCTTTGTTCTGTCTTTGATGGTGTGCAAGGAACCGAGGGGGCCACGCCGCTCCTACCAAAACAGACCTCGAACGGCAGCTGGAAAACGCTGTCGCGTTAAAAAGTGTCTGTGTTTGAGTTAGCGAGTAACAGAATTATGTTTTATGTTTTATTCAAATTACAGTCCGACGCTATGATGTCTGTCGGTTGTGTGTAAGTCGTACCTTAAAATTTTTCTGACGTATTTTACTCTGAGAAATTCAAATCAGCAACTTCTTAGAGCTATATGGAGGGCCTGCGTGGTTGGGTATGCGTGGTTCGGAATGATTATTTCCAATACGATAGTCGACAGGGACGCCGGCGCCGGATTTCCTGCGACGCGGGCGGCCCTTAACGCTGTCGCGTTAGTATCGGTGCACCGACTCATGGAGTTTCCTACAAAAATTGTACGCTCCGACTGCCTCACAAAAATACGAAACGATGACTACTAAGGCGAAAGCAGTGAGCCAAGTGGGCGCACGTCTTGTAGTTTGAAACCGGCATTCCTCGAGAGCCGCGACAAACGCAAGGCGCGCGGGAGCGAGCTTCCGCGCGCCGGCAAGCGTACGTGTGGTTTAGCCTTTGGGCTCGTGCGGCAGTACACGTTAGCTTGACTACGAGCGCGCTTTGCCTGCTATTTAGGCGAGGTTCCGCACCTGTTGAATGAGAAGAATTTTTGGTTATTGCCAAATTTCTCGGCGTCTTCAACCGTCTGGCAGAGCGGGTATCCTTTGGTCTCGGGTAGCCACGCTGCTGCGATACCTGCAGACATTGTCACCACGGCGAGGAATAGGAACGGGATCCAGGCACCGTACTTCCCCTGCGTCACGTCGGGCGATAATAATAATAATAATAATAATAATAATAATAATAATAATAATAATAATAATAATAATAATAATAATAATAATAATAATAATATGTAGGTGGTAGACAGCGATATTACGCGGCGAGAAATAAACGCGCTGATATGCAATATGGCTTGTGAGAGAGAGGTGAAAGAAAGAAAGGCAGGGAGGTTAACTAGAACTACTCTACAGTTTGCTACTCTACACTGGGGATGGGGCGGGGGGGCTCAGTCTCGGTTGACATACATGACTCCCATGCATACCTACTGTTTTCTTTTCTGTGCTACGAATTACTAATTCACACAATAAGCTGCCGCGCGTATTGATGCTTTGCTATTAAGGGACTTACATGGGCTTGTTGGTTGCTAGCTTGATGAAACATGGTTATAATGGCTCGTTTTGAGCACATGACACAGAAAGAATGCTCACAGGACGGCGACTGTCCTGTGCGCATTCTTTCTGTGTCCTGTCCTCAGAACGTGCCATTATAACCGTGTTCCATGGCTTCATGCTTTGCTCTGAGCTTTATTCCAGCGACATACCAAGGGCAACAACGTTTGCCGAACTTAGAGGTCTTCACTCACCGTAAACATTCACTGCACTAAATTATGAAGTGTTTTGAGAGGCTTCAGTGCTGCTGTGAGAAGCTAGTTAGAGTTGGCCTTTACCAGTTTCAATTTAGATGACAGTTTACCCAACTGGTAACCCAGCCGCGGGCAGACAGCGCACTGCGGCTTCGTGCTTATGGCTGTCGCAGCGCGCTGGCATGCCCACTGCTGCGTGACGTAAGCAGAACGTCGCTTCGAGAGGCGCGGCCTTGCGCTCGCTGCAGCTTCCCAGTTTGTCAGACGAAATTCGTGGTGGCACAGTTTCGCAAGGTAATCGCATTTTTCCCAGATCCAGAAGTTGATACGGCTTTTACGAAGAGTTCGCTTTAATTTCCCATTTACAATGGGCCAGCTTAAATTATTACTTTAAAATAAAATTAGTATATTGTTACTAAATTAGCGACTAATTAACACACGTCAGTCGTCACACCGCGGTCGGCACCACCGAAGGCATGTCTCTGAAGTAACTGCCAGTTCATATCAAAACGGCTATTTTTAAGTATTACTTAAAGTCTTCGTGGAAATACCAGGTATAGTGAAAGGATGCGGCTCTCTTTCCTTTATTTTTCCAATGTAATATTTTACCTTCTTAAGGTTTTGCAATAGCATCGACTTAATATGACAATCTGACAATATGACAATAAGCGGCACTTTAAATCGAATGGCCCCCAGTGTTTTGTTGGCAATCATATTTCAGTTGCGTTGGTAACTGCACTTCCGAGGTAGTACTCACTACTAAGTTAGTCCTATTAATGAGCTTCGGCAGGTATCTAAGAGTACTAGCTATCACTTTAGTACCTTCGCTTACTAAGAAGGTAGTTCTTTTTCTGACAGGTAACGTGCTAGTATTTACTTTGTGAATATGACGACCTTCTTTTTTTTAAAGGGTGTTCCAAATACTCGGCGCAGCTGGCGGAGAGCGCGGTATCCGTACGAGGATCGCGTAGTGCGTGACAGGGCGAAACGCGCGTACCCACAAACACAGAAACGCAGAGCACGGCGAATAAGCAAGCTGACGACGGCTCCGCGAACACGTGAGCGTGCATGGTGCGGCGGTCACGTGTACTTGCTCGCGACTATCGCGCTTCGTCAGGGGTCAGGGTGGCACACCGCCCGCATTATCCGCGAGGTCGAAGGCGGCTGTGAATGGCGGTTCATAAGATTGGCGTAGAATGAAGAGGAATGCCAGAAATTTTAGTGGTCCTGGTCACTTATTCTGGTGATATCGCAGCTGTACGCGAAGCATGGAAACTTTTGGGTATCTGCCATTTCATCGACATTTCTCGCAGTCGGAATTTCCCAATATCAAGAGCGAAATAATTTCTACATGAGAAGTGAAAAAAAAACAATATGCATATACATTTCAAATGAACCGGTATTTCGAGATATCAGAGGTTGAGCTAATGAGGGTTTACTGTACTGCATTGTATACCAACAGCGCTAAAGATGGAACTTTGCGAGTTTAAGAATGTTTCCCCGAGCCAAAACGGACCAAATAGAAAAAAAAAAGACTGAAATTCGCGACATCACAGTGACGTTGCGATGCTGGGGTTCCGACGCAGTATGAAATTAAAAAAAAAATTACCGTCATTTTTTTAATGATCACTATATTGCCAGAAAGTTGACAAAAAGTAGTTTCGAAAATTTTGAATTAGATTCTAGGATTTCACGTGCCAAAGCCAGGATCTCATTACGAGACACGGTCTAGTGGGGTACTCCAGATTAACTTTTGAGCACCCGGGGTTCGGTAACGCGCACGCAAATTTAAGTAAACGAAGGTTTCTTTTTTTTTTGTGTGCATTCCGCTGCCACCGAATTGCGGCAGCCATGTCCGGGTATCACACCCGCGGCCTCGAGCTTAGCAGCACAACGCCACACAGACCGAGCTAACCGTGGTGCGTGAAATAAAGCTTTGGAAGAGTAACAGTCTAAGCTGATTCTTTCACTTTTTGTGGTTTTTTGGCGCACTCACCACGTATACGATGTAAGGCACCGACGCCGTGAAGACCGCGGCCAGGGAAGGGAGCACACCCATTGAGAAGGAACGTAGCGGCGTGGGGAACAGCTCGTCCGACTGTTGGTACATCATCATGTAAGCCGCCGTGGTCGAGAACTTGGCCACGATGGAAGAGATGACGTGGACCGTGCCGGCTGCGTCAGATGCATTGTAGCCGGAAAAGTTTTGTTATAAGAGGAAGCTGATTCGGACGAACGTGGGAGAGGCGTTCATCCTTCAACCTGCATGGCTAATGGCGTGGTCGCGTTTAAGAACCGCAATGTTTTAATACCGGGTGTCTGAGCCTAAAGGGACACTAAAGAGAAACAATAAATCAGTTTAGACTAATGGATCATTGTTTGAGAGCCCTGCAGGCAGTCATTTCAAAAAATAGTTTGATTATTACATGAGAAAATGAAGGTCCAAGTATCAGTATTTGAATTTCGCGCCGAAACCCCAGCGCCGGTACGTCAGCGTGACGTCAGGGATTCCAAAGTATGTTTTCGCATTTGTCCCGCGTTGGCTGAATAAACGTTCTCGAAAATTGCATGTTTAATATTTTATTCCTTTAGAACACAATTTAGTCAATCTGTACCGCTGTATATAATTAGTAGGCCCTAGAAGACGCCATCAAAATCCATGACGTCACAGCCCCCTGGTGCGGGAACTCAAGTAGGCGTCGCCACCCGTATTTCGTTCTTGCGCTTTTTCTGGCTTACCAAACGTCTTATTGTTGTTAGAGTGGTGTTCTTGGTGTTGAATAACGGTAATTTACTGATGCAGAAGAAATTATTTTTCACTTTAGTGTCCCTTTAAGCAGAGTCATAAAATGTTTTTGAAAGAGGAGCCCTCTGTGGGTACGAAACAAACTGTACGCATTGAGCAACCTACTGGAGACGCCTGTAGTATATATTGTGTCCTTATAAAGGGCATAATCAGCACCGATTATTTACAAATACTTAATTACTAAATTTGCATCCCCAGTCGTGGTTCGTAAATCATATTGAAGACACCATATTAAATTGATTGCTTAGCGTAACCACCAGCACGGCCTTTCTTTTTTTTGTTTTTTGCTACATGCTTAAATGAAACCTCGAGGAACGTTTAAAAAGTTGTTGCTAACTGGTTGCCTGCTTGTCCAAGATGGATGGGTAGATCGAAAAACTTTATTGAGGTCCATTAGGTCGCGCTGGTTTTCTAGCCGCAGCGGGCCAAGAGGCCTCTTTTTTAATGTGAAGCTATACAAAAGGTAGTCCGCCATAAACGATGCAAAGTGAGCTTGCCAGATGTGATCTACAAATAAACTATCTTAATATGACGTGCTGTTGGCCTAGATGATACAAGTTACTTAAAGTGAAATAGACGCACAACATGAGAGAAAGAAAAGGCAGACAGTAGGGCAGGACTGCCTGTCCTACTATCGGTTTCTTCTTCCTCCGATGCTGTGCGTCTAATTTCCTTTAATGTATTGACGCCATGGAGATGAAATGAATAACTAAAGGTTAGTAACTTGTTACTACTAATTAATCAACGAATAAGAACACAGGAATAGTCGCGGCTTCTTAAGGAGGTTGCTCAAAAGTCGGTTTCACCCTCACAATGGGCTTCGCTTTTTTGTTATGACTTGCTGTATAATCTGGAACACCGGTATGTAGAATAACCAACAAATAATTAATTTTTTCCTGCAGTCCTTGGCACCAAACCAAGTGCCACGATTCCTTCAGTAGCTCGAATAGAATTTTCACCATGTTGACGCTGGAGCTGAAGATTGGAATTTCAACGTCAGTGGACAAGAGCAGAAGCTTCCCATACAATATCGCGGTACACCTGGCCACGCAGATGCTTGATAAAATATGTACTCAACAGAAAGGAGTTCAATTACGCTGTATTATTCGCGAGCAAACTAAACGACAGATCAAAGACAATGCTATTACGTAGAGAAGCTTTCCTTTGGAGGAAGAAATACGAAAAGATAAAAATAAAATGAAGAAGCGCGATTTCACGGAAACTCCGGAAACATATTTAGCGGCTCTCGCGTTATATATATATATATATATATATATATATATATATATATATATATATATATATATATATATATATATATATTTCGCGCGACGTATACCTCCTACTTCAGCGGTAAGCCTCCTGAGCTTATTGGAAACTTGACAGACACTGCCGTGGAGATAATATGGAGATACTCGTTTAATTAGCAGTGAATCTCAACGCATATGCGGAAGGAAGACAGCACTTCTACACTGAAAATGAGCAATGTTTAGACTGTATATTTTCATTTGGGTCACATGCATTTAGTATTCACTTGTTTAATCTGTATCGGCTGTCTACATTATTAAACACGCACCATTGTCCACGGGCGCCCTTCTGACTTGTGATATCGCATTCATTATAAGGCAGAAAAGGCCGAGAGAGAAGTATGAAGACTATAATGATTTGCGATGACTTCAAGCTGGAGATGTTAGCCCTGCTGGTCTTCTTGCATGCCACTCGAGGCGCTAGGTGATATAAGTATATGGTATACAAAGTGCTGACATTAAAAACACAGACACCACACACCGCACAGACACGAACATGGACACTCAAGCTAATCGAAAAGCTTCGTCAAAGTTATAAGCCACAGAATAAATAAAGTACGCGTATTACAACTGCTGTAGCTTAGTGTAAAGTCTAGTATATGTATGGTATATCTATGTATTACATTCGTAGGCCTTGTGCAGCTGCAAAACAAAGAATAATGGTGAGCCAGACTAGTTGAGGAACAACGGTTGACTTATGGCCCCGTTGGTAAGACATCTTTTCCAATGCGTAGCGCAGAAAGTTTAGACGAGGCAGACGATGTGTCTCTTCTCTTGTCCTGTCTCGTATAAAATTTCGGCGCTAAGCACAGGAAACGTTCGTTTTGGAGTATATAGATTTATGATTGGTAGGAGAATCCCATCTTAGTAACTGTGCGTTATCATAAAACTTGGCTTTCATGGCCTGATTTCTGCAATGCGAAGCACTGAATGGCGGAAAGAAAAGAAAGAGAACGAAGGGTTAGCGAATGAAGAACAAGCACGAGTGATATCGTTAATCTTTTTTTTTGTTCGATTCTAAAGCGCCATTCTGCTCCTAATTTGTATCTTATGGGCAATATTAGTATTTTTTTGGGGTCAGGCGTCTCACTTCTTGCGGGCGACTTCCTGTTCTACAAGAAAGTAAAATTCCAGCCGAGTGTGACCACTGCTAAAGTCGAGTCCTAAGACGACCTTCTAGCTTTAAGCTAGTCGAGTCTGCAAGATATGTTTTTCTTTTTTCCGAGCTGACTGGACACACTAGCGGAACGTGTACGTTCTTGAGAGAGGTGAAAAAAATGGTGCCCAGACGTTCGCGTTAGTGGGTTTCACGAAAAGTTTGACAGTCACCATTAACACTTTGAAAGCCATTATGACGAAGAAAACGACAAAAAGAACCGTCAGAAGCTTGCATTTCTTGAAACTCGTTTCAGTGCAGCATTTCCTTCACGGAGCAAATACTGACGAGTCGCTTGCTTGGGTGAGATATTACTAACTGCTTTTTTTGGCTTTGACCACGTGAAACAATGAATGAAAGGAAAATACAATCGCGTTCAAGGTAGTTTAGTGTGCGCCTGCTCGCGCGATCCGAAATTTTGCACGCTGCTTGCGAACAAGGAAGATCGAATGCGCTGCGTTGGAGCCCGAAAGTGAAGCGTCCTGGTGCCATTGGAGATCGTTGGAGACCGAGAACTTTCTGTTAAGCTGAGTAAAGTTAAACAAATGCTAAATCTCTGTGGCCACTCCATGCGATGGAATGGTAATGCTATTAGCATTCTTAGAATACTTCACGCCCTTCCCGGTAACTTTCTATGTCTCGAAAAGTTTTCCCGCCAACTTGGATGATTGGGTAAAGCTTCGGGCTGCTGTGCTAAGAGAACCGGGTGCGAAACCAACCGTTATACGAACTTGCGTTACCATGGTTATGTGACATTGGATATGTGCAGCTCTTCAATGAACCTCTTTCACGGAAACATGCGCTACTGGGCATGCTCCACTTGGTATGTGTTGGTCTTCAGTGAACCTATTTGATGCCGACATGGGTCACTGCAGGTGTGTGCCACTGGCTATGGACCGCTCTTCAATGAACCTCTTTGACGTGAACTGGGGTCACTGGGTATGTGCTGCTGCGTATGTCCTGCTTTTTTTTTATTGACATGATATAATAGGAGAGGTTGGCGCCTTTAGGCGGCACCTGCTACTCTGTGCCGCTTGGCAAAGAAAAATATTGTTTTAATATTTGTAACAAAATGCAGCAGAAAAGAATCACAAAGAACAGTCGGCCATCAATATCAGTAAAGTTTTGTACACGAGTCAAGAGACCCACAGAGGGTGAACATGTACGCAGTTGCATATGTACACATATGTGCTTCGTATTGTCCGAGAACACAAAGAATTTCAGTTTAACAGAGGAACTTCAGTGTCACAGACGAGCGTACTAACCCTAAGGGCCAAACAATGAAACCCTCCTTTCCTCAGTAAGGAAGCCTTCATTGCGGTGAGGCCACCTTATGTCACTTTGAAAGCTTCCTAACTGAGGCGCCCTCGGTGAAGGCTTCCTTGGTACTTCCTCAGGATAAGCAGCCAAACAATGAAATCTTCCTTTACCTCACTAAGGAAGCCTTCATTGCGGTGAGGCTACCTTATGTCACTCTGAAAGCTTCCTTACTGAGGGGCCCTCGGTGAAGGCTTCCTTGGTGCTTCCTCAGCGTAAGGTAGCTCCAAAGCTACCTTCATGCGTCCTTACGCCGCTCCTGGCCCTGAACGAGCGCTTCACCTCACTGCTTAACCACGTGGCATTCGCTTGCGCATGCGCACTGTCGCTCACCTGCGGAGAAGCGCGTGCACGTTACGTCTTGCCAGGCATGTTCGTTTCAGTCACGCGTGCGGCATGAAAGCATTGCTAGGCGTTGCTAGGCGTTGCAAGACGCCGGCGTGCCAGCGTTGCTGGAGCACATCAAGTTTTGCACTGTAATGCTCAACTTTTTTTTAACTTTAGTAAAACAAAACTAGAAGAAAGCGTCCATGTTTCTCTATATTAGCTATTCAATTTAAAGATTGTGTGACGATACAACATTTTTAATAGAATAATGGTGTTCGCGGAAAGATTTGAAGAAATAATCTCGAACCCAGGCACGCGGCAACCGCTCCTTAGGTGAGGACGGGTGAAGGGAGCTTTCAGAGTACGCTTGATTCCTCCATCTGTCCTTCGCTGTAAGGAGGCCTCACGTAAGGTTAGGAAGCGCTCGAAGGAAAGGAACGTTTTATTGTTTGGGCCAAGCTACCTTCATGGGTCCTTACGCCGCTCCTGGCCCTGAACGAGCGCTTCGCCTCACTGCTTAACCACGTGACGTTTGCTTGCGCATGCGCGCTGTCGCCCACCTTCGGAGAAGTGCGAGCACGGTACGTTTAGCCAGGCACGTTCGTTTCAGTCACGCGTGCGGCATGGAAGCGTTGCTAGGCGTTGCACGACGCCGGCGTGCCAGCGTTGCTGGAGCACATCAAGTTTTGCACCGTAATGCGCTACTTCTTTAGGTTTAGTAAACAAAATTAGAAAAAAGCGTCCACGCTTCTCTATATTAGCTCATCAACTTAAAGATTGTGCGACGATACAACCTTTTTTATTGAATAGTGGTGTTCGGATGTTCGCCTAAAGCTTTTAAAAGATAATCTCGAACCCAGGCGTGGCGGCAACCGCTCCCCACGTGAGGACGGGTGAAGGGAGCTTTCAGAGTATGCTTGCTTCCTCCATCGGTCCTTCGCTGTAAGGAGGCCTCACGTAAGCTTAGGAAGCGCTCGAAGGAAAGGAACGTTTCATTGTTTGGGCCTAAGTATAACCATACATAACATACTACATATATTTTTGACAAACGTGCAAGTACAGACTTACGTCATACGTGTATCTTTCAGCGGACGCCACAATTTATTATAGTTCCAAGATTCTGGAATTTTGTAACAAAACTTTTAAAACCCTTCAATGATTAAAAAAGGGCTTTAAAAATTTCTCCTCTGTTGATTTGAATTGAACACACGTCACATATACCCAGAAAACCTTGTTTGAATCTCTCTGAAATCGCAGCGGTGGTGAAATGATCGACCGTTTGAATTCTGGTACTGCCGGAAACTCACCGGTTTTTTTTTTCTATTGAGTGGAGATGTATCACGACCTGGCGCTCGGTTGTCAATATGGGTTCTCATCTCGGAGCAGGTGCCCTGTAGAGATTTGCGAAGGTCTCTGCACGTCCCTTCTGCCACCACAGCCTTCGTGAAATAGTCGAGCATCCGCTCCTGCTGTGGGCGCCAGACGTGTGCTGCCGCCGTGTACTTACCGGTAAAACACGCATACAAGCAGGCTACCGGCCAGGTGTTCGGCAACTACGGGAGTTCCAGAAGCTTGGAAGGACACCCTCCTGTTGGGATATTGGTAGCATATGCGCCTGCCGGGCTACTTTTCTTGAGAGTCGTTTGGTGTTTTGTTTTGCTTTGTTTCTCGCACAGTCAGCACAGGGCAAAGTAATGCAAGTAATGCATACCCTTGAACGCCGGACACCGGGCCGGTTGGCTGCTTGTGCCCGTCTTATACGCCGGTGGATGCCCTACACGAGGGGGTGAGGGGGGGGGGGGATGTTATCTAACCACACAGCTCCCGCAGCCGAGCAGGGTGCCCTGCCCACAGGAAAATGGTTGTGGCCCAGACAACCGCCAAAAGTGGAATTCGCGATTTTGCAAGTCTACATCTAGTGAAAATGTTCATTTCGTTTGTTGCTGAAGTGTTGATTGGCTGGGGGCGCTTGCATCCTTCTGACGCGTGCCGCTAGGTGGACACTTGCAGAATGCCGTCCCCACCCCCCGAAATGGCTTTCGTAATCGGTGATCACTGTTGCTCGTCAATCGAGGTGATATTGCATGTAGTTCGGCCCTTTGTTAGAATTCAATAAAGTCACGGTATGTATGAGAAAACATACCGCGATTATAAGCAGTGTAGTTTAGCGGAAACGATGAAGCGGATCCACAGTAGACTTTCTGTCAACGGGCAGACACTCAATTTGTGTGGCTATGGCTTGTGTGGCTTGTGTGGCTACGGTGTTGGGCTGCTGAGCACGAGGTCGCGGGAGCGAATCCCGGCCGCGGCGGCCGCATTTAGATGGGGGCCAAATGCGAAAACACCCGTGTACTTAGATTTAGGTGCACGTTAAAGAACCCCAGGTGGTCGAAATTTCCGGAGTCCTCCACTACGGCGCGCCTCATAATCAGAAAGTGGTTTTGGCACGTTAAACCCCATAATACATAAATACATACAATTTGTGTTATTAACCGATGACAAACATGTACAAATGTTCGAAGGAAAGGCTGGCAACATTCTCTGTTAAAGGCACCACGCATGTTGCATAAAAAAAAATGGAAAGTGGGCGGCATCATTATTGGAGGAAAGGAAGAGGAACCAAGGGAATCAGCTATGCGAGGAAATGAATCTTAATGCTAATGCACTATTCCACACAAATTAACCTTCCGCCCTCATCTTTCCTTCCTCTCTTCCCTTCCACATGCAATCTTTCTTCCAGCTAAAAGAAAAAAAAATGCGAATGTTGTGAAGAGAACGAAAAGATGTGTAGAAAGGCAGGTATGCTAACCAGAGCTAGTTATGGCTCGTAAGGTAGTTGTGGTCACAGTAGTTATAAGATTGTTAAGGTTATGTAAGGATAACCTTATGAAAGTACCAGGAGTACAACTTGGCTGTCAGTGTCATTAAACTGCGTATACCTATTGGTCTTCAAAGAACATGTTAAAATTTTGGTAAGAGAATGAAGTGGCGTACGAGTCCAGGACACCATTTCCAGGCAGCTGTGCTTGGCTTCAGCTGTGGTCGAGAAACCGGCGGCACCAGGTTTCAAAATTTACAATGAATGAATGAATGAATGAATGAATGAATGAATGAATGAATGAATGAATGAATGAATGAATGAATGAATGAATGAATGAATGAAGAGGTCGATTGTTCAGTTGCCCTCTGGCGAAGAATATAACAGGGTCCCATTTTACGACAGCCATGCGCCTTTGGTCTATTACTTCGTTACGCTCAATTACCTGAGGACAAATCTGTTATTATTGGGTGAATAAGTGTTTCTAAGTTTTCCTAATATACAGCATGACTTTCGTGAAAGTATAAAAGGAGAACAACATTCTCAAACTGGCACAGCGCAACAAGAAAAGGAAGAAGCAAGCCGAGCCGGCCAGAAGAAGGAACAGAGCGCTGTTCGGCGCTTTGTTCTTTCTTCTTCTGGCGAGCTCGGCTTGTTTCTTCCTTTCCTTGTGGCGCTGTACCAGATTGAGAATGCAATACCAACTCACCCGATCCTCAGCCGTTGAGGAGAACAACAAAAAAAAGAAATATTTCTAGTGACTCATGCCTTATATTTTGTCGTACTTCTTGCCTTGTTCCAAATTTGTGTTGTCCGTTATGTCGTGCCCTCTCGTATATAAATAAATAAATAAATAAATAAACGGACCGACCAACTCACAAGTGGGGGCAATGACGGCCGCCCAGCAGGCGGTGGCCGTGAGAAGCACGAAGAAGACGTTTGTCCAGCGCCGGCCGTAGCGGTTCATGCTCCACCAGCCAATCGCGTTGGCCGGAAACTCGACCAGGGCCAGGTAGAGAAAGTTGAGGAACTCGTTGCCGCTCAGGTGCGTCACGTTGATGTGCAGGCCGCTGTACGCGCAGCCGTTCGCAGACCTGCGCGACGTGGGACAGAAGACTGCGCTGAGGAATCTCAACATCGAGAAGCTCGGTGGAAGAGTGAGCGACATAGCCGTACGAGGAGTAAATACATTAGGCCACTCATCTCGCGCTGTAACGCTTTTCAGTTGGCACAATGCACAGCCATCATTCTAGTTTCCTCTTTTCCTTGACCATCAAATTTGTAATTTAGAAGTTGCACGAAATACCTCGTATGGTCACAGATCCTGATTTGCTTCTTTCGTATTAAGGATATATCCTTATCTCTCCCGCCTATTGTAATGTAGATAGGCTTAGCTGGCATTCACTGCCTCGCGAAGCCCATTTTGTATCGATGCAGTGGTAAACAAAATGTGACGCCACTATTGTCGCTGAACAATGCGTAACCTCGACAGGCGACACGTACAAACAACACCTCACTTCGTTATCAGAGAGTGGCCCGGGCAGAAGTCGCTCGATTCTTGCCTGCTAAAGATTACGCCACCGAAGATGTCACGTAGGTGTAGAATGAAACAACGTAGTTTTGTCTTTGGGTTTGAGCTTGTTCTTGTCAAGCAGCCAGGGCGATGGGTCAAGTGTTATTTTTAGAAAAGCGATGGGGTGCATGCTGTTGAAGTTTCCTAGCACTGAAGTTTTAGCTCTGAAGCTCTGAAATGGCTGATGTATTGCTACGTTGACAGAAGAAAGACGTGTAAACTGCGGCATATCAAGGCGATTTGGCAAGGGTTTACTAGCAAACCAGCAATATCTTAGGAGAATTGAATAACAGAGATTTAAAGTATACAATATACACAACAAAAAGGAAACGTTTCTGAGTCGTTAATAAAATTCGAATGTTGTTGAAGTGCAAGCGACGTCTGTCGTTGGTGAATAGACACTGTGACCGTCAACGCGCAGGCAAGATAATGGCGGTGTACTGCGCAGCGCATGAATTGCTACAAAGAGTGCTGTTTTCCTAAACACCGGGCCATCAACTATTACCAACTCACCCAAGATGCGCACACAAGAGTCAGGGAAACACTATCATAAAAGTGGTTACAGAAAAACAACTATGTGAAAATGTGAAATAGAAAAGAATAACTTCTGCAAATCAACGTCGTGATCAAACTTGCAATTGTAAGATTTCGTAACCTTTAGATGTTCGTGATTCTTCGAGAAACTGCACTAATGCGCATGCTGCACTGTGTTGCAAGTTTTCTGATGTCCATGCACCCAGAATTTTATTTAGTGGTATTGGCTTCCTATGCAAAGCATGCACGTTTACTAAGGATGTGTAAATATTCGAAACTTTCGTATAAAGTTAATGATCAAATATTGTCCCATTCGATTCGGTTATCGAATGGAATAGTCATTATGTGATTAGGTCCGAGAACCGAATAGAGGCTATTTGAATGTGCGAATATATTTTACGAATGTTTTTTCAAATACTTTACTCCGCCAGCTGTACACGATCAAACGTGGAATTGAACCACCGCGGTTGCTTAGCTGCTATGGTGTTGCGCTGCGAAGCACGAGGTCACGGGATCGAATCCCGAACGCGGCGGCCGCATTTTGATGGGGGCGAAATGCAATAAACGGCCGTGTCAAGTGCATTGTGGGCACGAATCCCCCGGTGGTCAAGATTAATCCGGAGTGCCGCCACTACGGCGTGCCTGATAATGAAATCGTCGTTTTGGCACGTAAAACACCAGAATTCCTTCAAACATGAAATTGAAACAAGAAATGCGATATTTTTCATTCCACTCACAGCAGACATAACGAACTAGAGCGCGCAGCATCACTGAGTCTGCCAGACTTTTCTGCTCAAGCACAATCACTCGCAACAAGATGCTTAGACATGGCGTTCAGTAGTGTATTGTATGGTAGTATAGATGGCAGCACCTGTGTTCTTGCATCGGAATATATTTACGTGATTAGATTAAATTGACATTGCTTTACACGATAACGCATGACCGTGTGTTCACCTAAGAGCTCCGAGTTTTTGAACAATTTGCTCCGTTGCTTCGAATGCTCCTTTGGACTTTTAATAAAACATGTCTTATAACGGAAAATTTAATGACCGAAACATTCTGTCACTGTAATACCAAGAATATAATATTGTTTAGTACTATTGCTGACAAGGCCGCACATTATTCACAAATCATTCAATATTCGCTTCGATTGGATTCGCTTCTGGCGATAGTTCAATCGTATTCGATTCGACGTCAAAAACTGCTCTTAGCACACTGCTATTCTTCTCTAAGTCTCTTACGGCGAGAATCTTAGTCTTTTCACTGCAATAGAAGATGCCATCATAGTATTTCCTACATTCTTTGCTTGAAACTTTTTTTTGGCACATCTATGAATTAAGAGAAGGGGACAAGCCGGGGCAGTAGAAGAGGAACCAACATTTCCTTGAATACATTAAAAAAAGAAATAATTCTTCTAAAGACAAGGTCATTTCTTCAAACAAATTTAGACAAAAAGGTACGTCGGTGTCAAACATATTCACTTGAGCGGAGCTTTGCGCAGACGTAAGGTAAAGGAAGCTTACCATATGAGCGTGAGTATCAGCAAGTTCTTTCGTATCTTGGGCTTGATAAACAGGTCCAGAATGGAGCCTGATTTCTCTGATTCTTCTTCGGCACTTAAACTTTGCTGAACTTTCTGAAACAAAACAAATTCTAGCAGTACCAGACGATCGTAAAGTTTTTAAATAAGAACGCTTATCTGGGGGCTTAGCATGTATACGTGCACAAAAGATTCGAGCAAACTGAATGTAATATGTAGTGCATAAAATAAAAGAAATGAGGCTAAACACTTCATATGAGAGTATAGTTCCTGCTTTATGAAAAGAGCAGAGCGCGAACGTGCTCATCTAAACACCAGCAATTGCCGCCTTCCTCTTTCACCATCCAGATGTCATTCTTCTTCAGTACAATATCAACGCGAAAAAAGTTGGGACAGTCAAAAATCTAGAGGGCTTTGCCACGCAAGCACTTGGCATATTTAGAAGGGTCGCGCTGAAAGGACGAGGCCTGAAGGAAAGAAGCTTGCTTAAACTAACCCAAGCATACGTAATAAGCCGCATGTGCTATGCCACGCCTTTCTTAAACATCAGGTCAGAGGAGAGGAGGAAACTCGACTCGCTCATTCGACGGTGCATAAAGAGGGCCTTAGGCTTACCAATTACCACCTCCACAGAAAAGCTTCTCTCTATGGGAGTGCACAATACCTGGGACGAAATAGCGGAGGCTGTCAGAATTTCGCAGCTTGAAAGATTAAGCCGAACGACCACGGGCAGAGCTATTCTCGATATGGTAGGCCTGCAAACAGACAGGGGACTACGAGGCAAGACAAACATCCCGCTGGACTGCCGAGAAAATATAATCATTCCCCCCCTCCCTCGTAACATGCATCCCATATTCCACACGGAGAGGAGGGAAAAAAGAGCAGAAGCACTAATCAAACGCTTTGATTCAATGAACAGCAAGTCGGTTGCGTACGTGGACGCGGCAAGTGGCAAGTCGGGTGCGGCGGTCGCCTCGGTGGTCGACGGCCGAGGTGCCCCCGTATCGGCCGCCACCATTAGAAGCCGCAACTCGGAAACGGCTGAAGAAGTTGCGATAGCGCTCGCTTGCGTGGGAACGGAAGCAAATTTCATAATTAGCGATAGCAAAACGGCCATCTGGAATTTTGGAAAGGGCAGGATCTCGCCGGAAGCGGCAAGGGTTCTGGCCAGTAGACGGCTGAACAGAAAAATTAGCCTAATTTGGACCCCTGCACACACGTCCGTTCCTGGCAACGAGGCGGCCCACGAGTTAGCCCGAGCTCTCTACTTCCGGGTGGCTGTGGAACCGCCCGACTGCCGGAACATGGACGAGCGTGTGCAAAATTATACGGAGATTGTCGAAAATTATCGGCTACGCAGGAGACTGGTGCCACCACCGGATAAAAGTCTAAACAATAGAGAGGCAGTCGCATGGCGGCGCCTGCAAGCTGGGAACTTCGTAAACCCGGTCTGGGCATACCATGTTATGCATGACAGAGAAACCGATAAGTGCAAACACTGTGGGGCGAGAGGGACCCTCGATCACATAATCTGGGAATGCGCTAGCTCACCAGGGGCTAAAGCAAACATAAATTGTAGAGAGGCCTGGGAAGCCCTGCTGCGGAGCGAGGACCCTACTCCACAGCAACACGCCATCCGCCTGGCGGAAGAAGCCGCGAAGAGTCAAGACCTCTTTGCTTGCTTCTAATCGCGGAGGTTCCGGCCCCCGTCCCCAAGGCCTGTGTGCCAGGGACGGGGAGTAGGGGCCTCCTTATCCGGCGGTACAATAAAGTTGCTATCATCATCATCATCATCATCATCATCATCATCATCATCATCATCACAGGAGCGTCGCAGCATTGTGTTAGTCCGGAGACATGTACAACTTCCTGGCCGCAATGGCATTGGTCTAAAGACAATTCCAGCGACTTGATGAGGTAGTTGAGCTTGGAGGTTTGGTGAATTACGAGATATCAACTATAATACTTAGATATCAGCTTGATGGAGAGGCTAGGAGTACTAGACAGGACCCACAGGCAGACAAGCAATCTGGGAGCATGGTATGTAGTTGTAGTGGATGCGTCGCGGTGATGCTTCTGGCGCCACTGGTCTTGAGATGTGAACAAGCGAGTAAGCTGGCAGCATTCTTTGGCGCATGTAGCCGTTTGTGAAACTGTTACGGACTCTGAGGCGTTGGTCTGGCAGAGAAGAATACTGTTCATGGTGAGCGAAGGTTCTTGCTCGTAAGGGATCAAGAATGGCGAAGATTCCTTAGTTGTTTGCGTGACATTATTGTAAGCGCATGGGCTAAAGCTTGTACGTTTTAGCCCATAAATCTGCTACAAAGTACCGTTTAATGCATCACCTCCGCTTCCCTGCACCCTCGTCGTATATGAAACAGCAAACGCTATCTAAATGTCATAACTGCAACAATATACGCTCTCAAGAGCATCATTCCTTTAATAAAGCGAGCTGCTTTCTGGAAGCGTTCCGCTATTCGCTTATATTGGGAACCACTTTCGATGGTTTCTGCACATTCTCTCTCTCTCTTTTTACATAGGTTGCACTTAGGTGGACGGAAGACGAATGACTTCTTACCTTGAGCTTGAGGTCGAGGTCAATCGGGGGCTCGACTCCGTTTCGGAAGGCAATGCGGCGCAGAACGGCCGACGCCTCGGGGAGCCGGTCCTGCGACAAGAGCCACCGCGGAGATTCGGGGATGACCCTACAACGAACACGCGAGGTCCGTCAATGACGGAGGCTGGAAGGCTGCAGGCGAGGCTGCTTTGCCCGTAGCCTGCGCGAGGGAAGCTGCTACATACGCCAAGAGAAGGGGAGGTGAAAAGGAGTTGTGGCTGACAGGGAGTCCAGTGAGCGTCTCCAAGGTGACACGAGGTTTGGAAGCTTAAGGCCATGGCTTCAGGTTTATTGGACCGAGCATCACAGAAATAAAAATGACTGGAAGGGAGCAATGGCCACTGTGGCGTTCTTGTTGCGTTACTTAAATCGTGCTTCGTGGTTTTTCTTCGACCTTTTGTTTCATTTTATGGTACTTTTGATGATGATATCTGTATCTCATCTTGCTAAATATCGCTGTTGACGTTGCTATAAATATAAACAAGCAAATATGCCTTAAACAACACCTTCGTGACGCCGCACTTGCTAATAATACTTATTCATATCAAGTACCACGATGTTACAAAATCAAGTGCGCAGGCTTTCTGCTGTGAGGAAGCCCTGGTCAATTTCAAACACAGGCAGCGCACCGTACAAGCCTTGCGCCTGCGTAAGGAATCCAATTGCAGTCGCGAACGTGTGCCGTGATTCTGTATGCGGCTCCGCTACAAAATCCAGTTGGCGATTTCTTATTTTTGTAGCGTAAGGCAGCGGGAAAGTGGAAAGTACCTCGAAGAACAGCACATAGTAACTTGGCAATGCACAGAGTGTGACCTGGCCCTCATTCGTAGAAAGGGGAGTTGGAATGATTCAAGTGCGAGAAAAAATGGTTCCTTAAGAAGCGTAAACCCAATGATAGAGAATCAATGGCAACGCTTCAGAAGCCTGTTTGAGTATTGTTCCCACGGTGAGCAACCAATGAAATGAACAAATATGACGCTATCTGACGGTATGATTGCGCTACAAAAACGGTACAAAAACCCCTAAATGTTAGGTTTGGGTTCCGTATGCGCCAATGACATCGCACAATATAATTTCACCACCGTTGCCTACCCAATTTCAACCTGTTTATTTGTTTTCTTTCAGGACTAATATTTGTCGATGAGTTGATAGTTGGCGTTTCGCCTTCTCTACTCTGCTTGGCAATGTTGTGGCACTGAAGTGGGAAGCTATACGGGTCGTCCTCTGGTACTCGAAACTGAGTAAGCGACGCACTTGCAAAGAAGTGCAAGCGCATTCACACATCGCCCTGCTTCCGATCAGCTGATACAAAGAAGCAATGTCGTGTCGTTGTAAAACACAACGAATATTTCGTTTATTTGGTGGCTTCTGTCATTGTGGCTAGTCTTTGCGCTGCCCGGCAACAACCTGTTCGCGCTTCACCGGCCACTGAATTCCAGTACTGTTAAAGTTCCATCAGTGCGTGGTTTCTTACCTGATGTAGCAGAAAAGAGGCACCACGCACGAGGCGCACACTGTTGCCAGCAGCACCCAGGTGCGGCTCAGGTAGGCCACCAATGTCAGCAGGCACATGCCGAGCGTCCAGCCCATGCACGCCACGCCCAACATCAGAGTTCGCTGCTTGGCATCCAACAGCTCCATTACTGCACAGACAGGGCGGAAGGAAAAAACGAAAAGCTCGTTACAACGAAGTATTCGGTAAAAGTACTAGAAGTAACTATGTAGGGCAAGCCAGCGCGGCGGGGTTGGTTTTTGCTGTAAAAAATTGACGGTGTATGTACTTGCCACTCATTTCCTACAGTGCTATTGCATCGCGGCCAGCAACCACGTCGCTAACTTTTCTTGTTTTTTTTTCTTGCAGCAAGATGGTTATGGACGTTCTTTGCGACTGAGATTTAGGTGCCTGTCAAAGAACCCCTAGTGGTCAAAATTAATCTCGAGCTGTCCACCTCGGCATCCTTCATAACCCGTTGTGCAGTTCGATTAAACCGTTGAAATTAATTTAATGTTTCCAGAGCCCTCGATGGAGTCTCCTCGTTCCGTTCTTCGCATTATCGTCTGTTTGTATATACGTATGTATTCAAAATCGATTCCAACAGACCGAATAATTTTGGGGCTTCTTAATGAAAACACTCATCAGACAACAGCATGCATTCTGCACTTGGGCACGGTGCTTTAGCTGGCTTTCTTTCACGAAATATTAGGAGCGACGAGTTGTACAATTCAGTGCCATGCCAACTGCGTGCGGCAAAGCCCAACGCACCATATGAGAGGAACAAGAGAGAGACAGAAGAAAGGGGAAACCCTCATAATCAGAAAGCGGTTTTGGCACGTAAAACCCCAAAGGGGAAAGGCAGGGAGGTTAACCAAGAGGGAGGATCCGGTTTGCTACCCTACGCTGGGGAGAGAGGGCAAAGTGAGGTAAAGTGACAGGAAAGTAGAAACAGGGAAAGAAAGAGAGCAGGACAGGAACACAATCTCAGTCGGTCACTGTCACCGCGCCCTATCACCGTGCGGGACTCACTGATGATGTAGGGCACCTGCTCGATCTGTGGGTCCAGCAGGGCGTTGACGAAGCGCATGACGACGAACATGGCGAAGTTGGTGGACAGCACGGCACCGAAACCCGAGAGCGCGGCCAGGGCCACGATGGCGAAGAACGTTGGCTTACGACCGTACCTGCAGATGGGCGGACCACTAATTAAATCGATAGAAATAAGGGCAACCTATAGCAGCTTAACTAAAGAAAAAGAAAAAAATTACAACTGTAAAAAGCAAATACACAATGAAACCGAGGAAATCATATAGGGAAACGAAGGGTTCAACAGAACGCGTTGCTGGGTTGGTTGGTGCCTGAATAATTACCACAATTCTGACTAAAAAAAAAAAAAAGGCGAAGGACGACCGTAAGTGACAATAAGTCTCTGTCGACGTTGCTTCCATCGTCTGTCGTCTTTCTTGCTGTGCCACATTTGTGGTAATTGAATGTGGGTTCCATATTAAAGAAAGCTTGAAATATAGAGATAATGAGGAAAAACAAAAATACAAGCATACGAAAGAGAGAACTTGCCGCAAGTGGGAGCCCTACATATGATCTGGCCTTGCGTTACCATGGTTGACGCTGCGTAGTACACATACACACAAACACCCAATAATGTCGGCCATCGCGCCAGTGGTAAGCGACGAGCAGGTAATGCGGAAGATGGTTTGGTTCCCATCTGCGGCAAGTTGTAGTTTCATGCGCTTTAAAATAATTTTTCCTTATTATTTCTATAATTCGATTTAACGAAGACGGTGAATGTTCCTTGTGGTTTCTCTGTACCAGGAAAATTGTGATTTGTTGCTTCAGGTTGTCGAAGTATGACGTGACTTAAGAAGACGCTGAGCCCCTACAGGAGTGCGAAACGAGCTTTCTACCTTTCAATAAGTGGAGTCACCTTCGCGGATTCTTCACAGTTATTGAGATCTTCCACATGACCGCATAGGTTCAACGCCTCCATGGCTGAACATGTGTGACGATGATATGCACAAATTGGTTCGCCGTGAACTACTACTGCGGGTTAACTGTTTTTCGCGGTGATGTGCCACTGACGATGACATGTTCTTTGGGACCCGTGGCGAAAGCAGGCTTGAGCTTACGCAAGTGGGAGTAGTCCTTTCTTGGCGTGTGTGTGTGTGTGTGTGTGTGTGTGTGTGTGTGAGTGTATGCGTATATGTTATTGGTGATTTCTTAAGCTCTGAATCAAGTTTTATTACATGCTTGTGCTTTGCAACAAGCTACAAGTCTGGCCATTAATTTTAGTGACTCTATGGGGTTGCATTCTGAGTTTAACTTTTCGGGCGTGTTTATGTCTTTCTTATTTCTTTTTCCTCTCGGTAAGCTCACACAAGACAATGGATAGCAAAAAAAAAGAAACAAGATAAACAGGACATAAAGAGTAGTCACTATTACTATGCCGCCAGCACAGAACATCTTCTAGAAAAAGAGGAAAGAAAAAAGAAACGTTATTGATAATGAAACAGCTCTTACGCAATTAACTGATCAAATAAGCATTCTTAATGTAATATATGCAGTGATCATTCCATATAGTACTAACTTGTCAGCCAATGCACCAATGATGACAGGTCCAATGACGCTTGCTGCGGTCACTGTCGAGTACAGCAAGCTAGGGAGGTGACCGCGAGAACATATCAGATCCCACTGCACAATTGGAAAAGGCAACATTATACTTTTTATTTAAGAAGGGCTGTGTGAAGGCATAATAATCGTATTATTTATTTGTAGATTCATTACAGGCTCGTTTAGGAGAACTGCGTGATGGAAAAAAAAGAAAGAGAACACCTAATGAACACGAACAACGAGAAGTAACTATTAGCAGCAAAAGAAGGCGTAATTATACATTTTTCGAACAAGAAATGTGCACACAAATACTCACTCAGCAGTTCTCAGTTAGTAATTCAAGCAAGAATATGCTATTCTAAACTGCGATGACTTGTGAGAAAGTCTCAGCATCGGAAGCGTTACTTCTACAAAATATGCGTTTGGTACTGAGGTGATTATGAAGAAACCTGGAGGTGCATAAATTCTTTTGAAGTCGCAAGTGGGATGGTAATAGGCTGCGAATGTATTTGTGTATCAGTTATTTGGCGACACAAACAAAACACACAAATGCTTGCCACCCTGCATCGTGCAGATAATTCAGTAAAACTCCTTGATGAGATTCCTCTTGAACCCAGGCGCCGAAGTCAGCCCAAATATTACATTTGGGACAACAATGATGAAGTGAACACAGACGTGCGGTGGCGTTTACTCAGCGCTGGTGAACTGAGGCGTTGACGTGTAACGTTTTGCAGGTGATCAAAGAAGGCCCGTCAATGTGGCGCACGCCTCGCGAAAAATACCGCTCCTTGAATAGGGTCTTGACTGCGACAGCAAGGTTTAACGTCGCGCTGACGGCGTCTCGGAAAGCTGGCGTGGCATGGAGCACCGCCAGGGGCGCTGCAGGCGTGACGCCTCGGTGGTGCACGAGATGGGACCGAAGAAAAAAAATTGGCAGTGGCTTAGCTGGGCTATGCCAGGATATACGTCAGGATATATGCCAGGACATGTCAGGATATATCTGGGATTTATGACGTCTGCTTCCAGTTGGTAAAACCAAGTGTGCGGTACCGTACCCATCTGTTGGATTTAAAAAAATATTTTTTTCTTTGCATTCAAGTCATTCTTATTTTGCAAGCACGTGTCACCTAACCTTACAATTCTCGCCATGTAGCAGTAGTCATGAATGGACGTGCGCTGAATAAAGTATGTGAATATCCTCGAGGAAGACTTCTAGAATGCAAAAAAATAAAACGAAATCGCACTCTAGGCGTTGATAGGAGAGAGGGGTGAAACAAGACAACGCACGCTGCAGCATTTTCGGTCTAGTTTTGTCCGTAGCTTCCTTCTAACGAGGCAAGCGTTCATATTATTAGCGTTGCATATTAGGCGATTTAGGCTTCCAGGAATCATGAGCAGAAAGCCCAGTTTCCTTCGACGTTAGCACGAGCAACTCGTTATGATAGGCGCACCAGTGCCGTGTATAAGAAGAGAGAATTTTTCGCTCCTTGCAAGCAACGTAATCAAAGTCAAGGAAAGAAACGCTACGTACGAAGGACGCGCCAGCTGACCTTGATCGGCGCCAACGACGTAGACGCTTGCAATGAATTGCCTATTGCAACTTAGCGACAGAGTGGCCGCGCCGTCCGGATACTCTGGCTCTCACGAGAGAACAGGAGATGTAATATAATATCATAAGCCTAAATAAAAATGCGGACTTGTTAGAAGAAAATCGGAACACACCTTCCGCGAGATTGCAGAATAATGTGATGTTTATTAACTGCAGAAGTGTAGGAAGTTTGGCTACTGCAGAGCCCGCTATGTCCTAATATAGGCAGGAACAAAAATGCAGATCCAACACACCTGTAGGTATCTATGTGAGGCGAAGCTTTAGGGAAGTGCCTATTTAAATTCCGTGCAATTGTGTAGGGCCGGCCACTGAAGGTCACGCTACTACAGAACGTTAAATAGAATAAATAGTGTCGGCGCTACAAACATGAACCTAAGTTAGTTTATTCTAGAAAAGCAAGTAGAGCGCGATGAGCCTGATTGCGTCGAGACGCACAACCACTGTGGTACAAACATTCGTCGACTGTCGTACACCGCAGCAGGCCAAGGAGATGATAGTCTCTCGCTAGCGACATGAGCTGCCCGCCGAAAGCGGGACACTCCAATATCAGGTGCTGAAGTGTCTCGCAGCAGCCGCAAGACGTACACGACGGACTGGCCACACAGTCCTCGTCTGTATGAACGTTCGCGCACGTTCACGCAGCCAACGCTCAGCTAGAGTAGCTTCGCTCTATAGCGACGAGGAAAGCCTCGACAGCGAACACGGGGCGGGAACGTTCCATTGGCGACGCGTTGGTCTGGATCCTCGCGATGTGCTACGCCCAAGAAAAATACGGCTTCTTGAGAGCTGCTATGATTTGCTGACACCCCACTCTGCACTTGTCCTCCATAGATAATGTAAACTATGCGGTAAAACGCGAGCAGCATATTAGGGGTGAGAATGGATGAATAACCGTGTCTGTCCACTTCACCTCCAGGAGTCCCACCTCCGCAATGAATTAATTTTTGTCCTTTTTTTTATTATAATCAGGAGATCACTCCGCGGGCACGTGCTAATACTAACTCGTACCGATCCCTCACGAAACCATGCAATGGTTACTGCGCGCAATAGTGCACTCCTGCCGACTCTGTAACACAAAATAATAACGCTCCCGGAGAGCTGTGAATGGCTGAAACTACGACGCTACGCAGCTGATCTATAGCCCGAGCACCGAGATGACAGAATTTGTACGAAGCCAATGATAATAACCGAAACGCAGGACAGGAACGAGAAGGAAGCAGCATCCATGTCTCTTCGCGTCTTCTCATCCGGAGAGGGCCACTTCCACAATCGAAGGCCGACTTGAACAGTGAACTACGCTCGGCACTTACGAATATATTCTTATTCTCGAAAAGCGTGCAAGAATCACGGCCGAAAATTCACCTTCAAAAAACGGAAGTGAAATTCGGTAGTCTTCAAGAAAACAACAGGGCAAGTGAAGGATACAGAATATTTTAGCCTAGCCTACTCCTTAAGCATTGAATAGTCCGTAGCTATTGACACACTTGCATCCTCGAATGTTTACTCCAACCGATACGATAGGAAGCAGTGCATAATTTCTTGAGCGTTGTACTACGCGAGCTGTTGTGTTACGGTTTCGCATTACGGGGAGAAACTGAGTTTCTTTTCTCGATCATCCTACATGGTTGCTTATCACCTCTGTTGTGTGTTGTATCTTTAAAGGGTTAAACACTAAAAGTAAACACTAAGTCGAGCTACATTGAAGGATGAGGTTTCAGTAATAACGACTTTGTCATTCGTAGCGAGAACGTAGCTTTTGTAAGAGAGAAATAGACAAATTGACGTAAATTAAAAATAGGAGTGGCGCCACCCCATGTGGACTATAGTGCTTCTCACGCGATGTCAGCACTGACTGCTTCACGGAGCTCGGCAGTAGAGGGAGTTCACTGATCACGTGAATTCGTCCGTTATCGCGTGGGTGATTCAAATTGAGCAGCTGCACATAGGGACATTCGGCGACAATTTTTCTATGCGACAAATATATAGGCACACAGACAACGATGATAAACGAATATGCTACCAATCTACTCGGCCTAATTTTTTCGCCTTTAGTGCTGCTAATAACACTGGTCTTGCTCGCGTCCAATAAAGCTCATGAGTTAACACAATACAGTCATTTTATTGCCACTTGAAGCGACGGCGAAGAACGAATGATGAGTAAAAACAAGATGCGTTAGAATATTCCTAATTTTGAATAGACATGAAACGTTAATGTCTTGAAAGAGGAGAGTTCTCGATATTAAAATTCGATGCGTCACTTCGGATGTTCGATTTGACCGAATATTCTTTGTTACTGCAGTAATGGAAGCTTGCCTGCCGCGGATGAGAGGGCTCGTTCCCGTGCTTCGGCGTGCGCTTCAGGTGCCCTGTTTCAGCCAACCGGCAGGCATGGACGGCATTTACATATTTTGCTCATCTACAAGGCGCTAAGTTGTAAGGACTTTCGCGCAGCATTGACTGTGTTTAATGAAAATATATAAACTTTCTTGCCACTTTTGGCGTCTTTGTTTACTCTTCAACATTTCGAAAGAGAAATCGGTATTCGATTCAATATTGCAGGGAGCGATTTATCGGGTGTTTGAATTCAAATTGATTAAAAAAAAACAACCCTCGACTATTACAACACATGTACGATTAAATAATTTTAGTAAACACAAGAAGCACGAGTTGTGAATAATTTTAATAAATTGCATCAAGCGCAAAATTGGAGCAGGTTGCATGGCATTGTGAGAAGGCCGAGTCAATATAATTTCAGTTGAGGATAATATGTCAGCTCACACACGGGTTTTTTTTAGATCGTAGTAAAGTCACACTGTCGCGCATTGCCCAGCAAGAGACTCGGGCGCACGAGGCTTGACAAGTTTCAGATAAATCGTTTATACTAAGCGCTGACGCTCGAATGTGACAGCTCCGCTCACAGAGTCAATTACGACATGTCCAAACATGACAAACAAACATGACACGACGATGTCAAACACGACATCAACTAGTGCCGGGCCGTCGCCTGCAACTGCACGCCTGTTACAGCCGTGGTACGGCCTATTGAACACCTCCATGAGCACGCCGATATCCAATGTTCTGCCAGCGTACCACAGATAACGAAGTATACGTCTTCTATCTGTACCGTGAAGTTATAATCATTGACATAGCTTGAAAACACAGGTACAATTCGAGTTAATAAAGATGTATGGAAAGAATAACTAAATATTTTTAAAATCCGGTAAGCCCTTCCACTCTGGTGAAGATAGAAGGCCGGCTAATCTGTGTATTGTGAAAGTTGTACATGATTATCGCACACGTGCACCGCCAAACGATTCTCCAAGAACTCTTTGCGGAAATTCGCCGTCGCAACCGGGAACTTCCAACGGCGTGGCGGCCCGCCTTTCTCGCGCCTGCGATTGGCTCCGGTGGCACGTCCGTCGTCCACGGCCTTGGCCCGCCGCCGCCGCTCCCGTTGCCGCCGCTGCTCAACGTGAGCGCCCGTAATTGGTCGACGGCCTCGTCGTCGCCTGCGGATTCCGAGCCACCGGACGTAACGCTGGTGGTTGTACGTTCGGCGGCGTAAGCTCTTTCGCGACGTTTGCGCTCCCGTTCGCGCTTCTGGGCAAGTCGCCGCTCCTTGCGTTCCCGCTCTCCTTCCCGAGAACGAACGGCACGCGGCCGAGCCATCGCGAGTCCAAAGGACAACTGCTCTGGCGAGATCAGGACATCATGGAACGCAGGACACACACACGATTGACTGGTGATACAATGACGTTTCATTCTAGCAGGGCCGCGTCAATCACGGTGCGTACTCGACGGCACGAACGCAGGTGGCGTCTGACGCGGACGCCGGTTTGTGTGACGCGGGCGCCAGTTTTGTGTCAACACACAAGGACACGGTCCTGGGGGAAGTAGCCAGTGACAGCTTCGCTGTAAGACAAATGAAAGGCGACTGTACGTCTGACATTGCCTGAAATATCCTTCAACATCTCGATACGCGCAGAAGCCAAAAAGTTAGTCCGATGCCACTCACTGCGGGAATCGATGTTATGCAAAACATCATGTGGGTAGACGGCTATCCAGCACCGTTTAGGGTTCTTTGAAGGGTTACCACAGTGGCACCAACGTGTTTGTGTAAAGCAAGCAGTTGTGTTCAATGCGACCGTGAGTGTGACTACAGAAGCAAGACGACAATGAAAAGGGCGACGACCATAATATGACGGCAACAACACTGCGCCATTTTTTTTTTATTCTGGGAGGAAACGTGACAACTTTTTCCATAACGACCTTGGCCGATTCCGAAGGCGGTGCATCGTCGCGCACCATCTTCGAGGATTTATGCTACGAAGAACAAAACAAGAGTTTCCTGCTAAGATTACTAGAGGAAAGCCTCGCGCTGTGATCGTTCAGCCACCATGAGAATGATGCATGGTGGCTGAGTAGTGCATGGATTTTCCTGACCTTCGTGTTTCTGGCTTCAGACGCTTTCGTCGTTTCGTTTATTACGTGTGCCTTTAGTGGCCTAAATTTTAAACCAACGTATACTTTTTCTTTAAATGCAGACGTCAATACAACTCTGCGAGCACGCATGATCGCTGCTAATTGCAATGGTTCCGCTCATCCATGCGTCCTTGGTGTGATGGTTTCAATATCGGTCTTATAGTGCCGGGCCTTTGCATCGAAGAGGCTCTTGCATTACGCTCATGGTAGACGCAATCGGTGTAGCTAAATTGAAATGCAGACCGGGGTTTGCACTGTTACACAAGAGGTACAGCCTGCGCAAGAACCCGGAACGTGTTTCAACTAAAAGATGGTTAGAGATATGTGCACGTGGACGTGTGGATGCTCTAAATCAAGTAATGCCGTCGGGGATGGTTACCGTGAGAGACAGTATGTGAGAGAATAGAAGAAGGCTAATTAGGTTTGGTCGTGTTACCTACGCTGCACACCAAGGGAGTGCGATTGTGTCGCGAAGGAGAGAAAACGATGGAGTGAGGAGTTAAGTTTATCTCTGAACCACCTTCGTCTTCTCGAAGTATTGTAATGTCAAAGTACAAAGCTGTCGCAGAATCGCATTGGTAAGAGGTCGTGTCTCAAACGGGAACTGAACCGAGAACAAAAAAAAAGTTATTTTTGCTCTAACCGGAATTGAACAGGAACATTGCAATTTACTTAGCTCTGGAGCGAAACCGAAAGGGAAAAATACTGGTTTCCGGTTCAGGTTGGCCATCATTTCCGAAGCTTTTCATCCATGCATTGCCTGCAATTGTGGCTCAACTATGCTACCTCATCTTTGAACACACACCATCCTCCCGTGTTTTTAAAAGTAGCAGCCCTATTAGTACGGTTTTCATTGTATTGGGTCTGCAGGGCGCACACTAGGTGTTGTGTTAACGCGATAATACTTGCATCGCATCCGACGTGCGGACCGCCCAAACTTGGATGCGTGCGAAGTACACTGAGACAGTGGAGTACGCATGCTTGCTCCTTGTCCCCAGTATGACTGTGAAGCGGCCATTGATCTCTTGGTTAGTGCAAATTACCAACGTAAAAAAGTGTTACCTGGCCTTCGCCCAGACATACCAATGAAGCGAGCAATCAAGGCTATCTTAGAATATTTAGTTAACACAGGCCGAGATTCAAGGCTGTGAACGGGCCCTTCGAGCAATAACGTTTATATATCCGCATCGTACTGCCTGTCCTCATAATTTCTCCTCAGTCTCTTATTTTTCTTCTCTTCTATTTCCCATTGAGCAGAGTAACACGCTGGAGGCCTGTCTGCGTTTCCTCAATATGTCCTCGCTCTCTCTCTTCTTTAGTTTCGCTTCACAAAGATTCCGGTATTGGTGTTGGATTTACATAATTATTTTGTAACTACCTGCGGCCTGGAAAACAAACGATAGGCCTAATTTTTCAGTGCAGCTTAGCAGCAGCGTCGAGTTCTTGTACAAAATAAGCTTGGGCTGCTTTCGTGCAATCAGACTTCGGGTATGCGACTGAACTTGAACTGGTTCGATCCGGTTCGAACCGTTAATTTTTTCACTCCGGGATTCAACCGGAACTTAACTGTTTTCAGTAAGCCTAAAGGAAAATGGTACCGAGAAAACTTTGAATTCGACACTCTATAGAAGAAGTATGGCCACAGAGCCAGAGGACCGATTCATCGGGCGTGTGGCGGTGAAATGAATTTTACGGTTTTGTGCGTGGCATTATCTCAGTTTTACCTTGGTGGGAACGGTCTCTTCGTAAAGCAGGTCGTCGTAACGAAACAGCTGGCAGGGCTGCCTGGGCGCACTATCGTTCACGAACCACGACGCGTTCCACGACGTCGCCTCGAACCCTACTGCGGTCACCAAGCGTGTCGAGTTGAAGTCCCGCATTGGCAGCACCGCACACTCGTCGTCGCTGACAAGCAGCTTGCGAATCTCTTGTGCGCGAGATTCGTTCAGGCCCAGGGCGTCCAGTTGCGGCACCACGCACTGATGGTCGGGCTCGGACAACAGAAATATCAGGTTCATCGAGAAGAAAGGAAACAGTATCTCCGAGGGCAGTAGGAATCCCCACAAGAGGAACTTCTGGAACTTGCCGAAGCCTCCGAGCTCTTCGATCACGTCTTCGAACTCCATATTCGAACTCTTTTACTCTTTCTTGACTCCGATTGACCCGGCGACGCTAGCGCTTCTGTTAACTCGTAGGGACGTGTCTCTCTACCGTAAGTAACAAAAAAGTAACGCGACGATGCACGTGCGAGCTGGGTTTGGTGCCAACGCCTATCGAAACGTGGAAGTGGAGTCGATCTGTACAGCGCGCTTGCTGCTGCCGCTATCGGTGGCAGAAGCCACGCTTCGCGGCCTGGCGAGGAATACGAAGGGAGACAGAGAGACAGAGAGGAGGCGAGAAACGAAGAGGAAATCTTGTACTCTGGGTGTGCGGCAAACGCGGCCGTAGCTGAGAGGAAAAAGATTTTGCGTGCGACCACGCGTTATGTTGGCTTTATTTTATTTATCTGACATCGCCCCTCGACGTCATCGTCGACAGTCGACTTCGCGTTGCTGGCCGCGTAGCCCGAATTGGCAGCCGTTTGGCGCTACAAGGATGTAGTGATATACAAGCTTGCCTGCGGGCAAGTCGGTCGGCAACGCCGAACGTTGTGGCGGCATCTTTTGGAAGTTTAATGCGATTAAAAGCCGCGCCGTAGAGCGAACATGGCTGTATACGGGCTCACTGAATGGCTGAGCGGGAGAGATAGGCTCGAACACCTGCGCCACTTACCTGCCGGCGGGAACTGAAAGTACGTCGCGTCAGCGGCGGCATGGACGATGCTAATAATAATAATATATGGGGTTTTACGTGCCAAAACCACTTTCTGATTATGAGGCACGCCGTAGTGGGGGACTCCGGAAATTTTGACCACCTGGGGTTCTTTAAAGTGCACCTAAATCTAACTACATGGGTGTTTTCGCATTTCGCCCCCATCGATATGCGGCCGCCGTGGCCGGGATTCGATCCCGCGACCTCGTGCTCAGCAGCCTAACACCATAGCCACTGAACAACCACGGCAGGTGGCATGACGATGCTGTATTTTGGTAGTCATACGAACCTCGCTCGGAACAATTGGCCAACAAGTTTACCCGTACATATTCGCACTGCCCGGCGCGGAGAAGTGCTGGTGTGACGTAGTCAAATTGGATCGTAACTGATAGCAGGAATTGCGGAGGTTTGTCCGACCCATCGAGTGGTTTCATATATTAAAGACACGACCAGCGTGAGGGGATAATTAGTGTTCAAACGCTCGTAGCAGCTTAAATTCCTTTTTATGCAATCCAGCAGAGTAAACAGTGATTAATAGATGTACGTAATCGGCATAGTTTGAGCAAAAACCAGATTTTTCACGTAAAGAACGAATGAATGCCGATAAGTTGTTTCTACTAAGGGTGAACGACCCGGTAGGTAACACAATTTTAAAGGAGCAATAGACATAAGCAAGGAATTCGTTTAGAAGAGTGTACCACTCTTTAAGAGCGTCTATTTGTACAGTTGTGTGTCTGGAAAATCGCTAACCAGTAGGGAGAACATTTAGGGTTAGACTTCTCGAGTTTCTAACCGCGGCACCCATAACGTCATGCTCACGTCGCAAATATAATGGTTATCGGACATTTTTGGCCTCCTGCAGCGCGAAACGTCTCTAAAGGTTGTCAGGTTAAATCGTTGCTCACAGTTGAATGTAAGGCAATGTAATCGGGAAGGAAAAAGCAAATATGCTCCCAGTGAATAACATCGTGTGCCGAGGGGGAAGCTTCTAAGCCTCTTACCGTCATATGTGAAGGTAAATAAGCAACATTTACTTAACGAAACAATGAAAAATCGTTGTGAGTACTTTCCTGAATTTGTAAATTCGTTCGCTGCAGTTGTGCACGTGTTTTTATTGTTATTAGTGCTGCTCACAAATGAGAAGTAAAAAGCAATGAATAAACATGTTGTATTTTCTATGGGAAAGAGTCGGTCTTTCACTAATATGTCACTGAAGTTAGGCTACAAGTTAGGCTAGAAGTTAGGCTAGAAAGGAGGACTCTGATCGCCAAGCTGCACGCCATATATACAGCAACTCTTGAGGCAGAATCTTTCTTTCTTTTTTGTCCAGACGCGGCACGAAGATAGAAACACGTGAGTGTGTAAAAACATTGTGCACTATGTTTACTTCTTGTGCCACGTTTGCGAAAAAAGAAAGGGCAATTCGTGATGACAGTACTGCCCCTAGTTACGAGTTACCAGCGGCTTTATCTAATTTCAAGAGTCGGCTAGTATTTCATTGTCGCATCCAGTCTCCAAGTTTCGATCGAGTGTCTCCAAAATGCAGTTCTCTCAACGTTATCGCAACACCTGTAAACTAGAGCTAAACTGCCAACGCCGCTACTCATTATACAGTGCTCTGTGTTTGTTACAGAGCGTGAGGAATTATTATGTAGACTGACGTGAAGAGCAGTTGCGTAACGTGCGCAAGTGGCATCGTGTTTCCGTGAGGACAGCGGATATTTACGACAGTGTCGCTCCGGCCCACGAAGTTTCCTGAAGTTCACCAAGGAGCGTAAATAGTAAGCCGTGTATAGGCGGGCTAAGCATGCGCAGAGTTTTCTGTGGCGATGAAGGAGAACCTATACAGGGGCGCCGGACCTTCTGCGCATGCCTTACTGCGCCAAGTGGTCCGGCGGCGTTTGACACCGCTTTTCGCTTCTTGAATACTGAAAACGTTTCTTGAATACTTTTTCCTTTCTTGCCCACTGATTCAGCTTCGCTTCCGCGTAAGGGGAAAAATGAGTCTAAGTTAACACTCAGTGGTGCATTTCGTCTTACTTCGCTGTTTTAAATGAGATGTTCACGTTTCCTTTTCCCCCAGCTTAAACTAATCCGGATGAGAGTGCGGGTAATTTTTTCTGGAGTGTTCTTACTTGTGTGCGTTCACCTCCCTAGGCCGCCCTTCATTGCCACATAAACTTATCCGTGAGTCTATACAGAGAGAGAGAGAGAGAGAGAAAATTATTGACGAAAAATAGGGTTATGGGGGCCGGAGGGTTCCTCAGTCAAGGGCTCCAGTGGCCAACGCCACACACCGGGCCTAGTAGAGGAGGCACATCTGAGTGTCTGGAGCGGCCAGTCAAGCGACAATTTTGTGTGTATTCGCGGGCTTCTTTCACGCTCGGAATATAACACTTTTATGTCGCACGTATTGAGTGACATAAATCTCTATCGGGAGTTTTTTCATCTTGCTCTACAATTTTGTCGACACTTTTCACCTAATTATGATACTTGAGAAGTTGACTAATTAAGACTAATTATGTAATTAAAGGGAATGTAAAGAATAACCTGTGTATCTCCAAGCAACGGCAAACAACATTACCTTGGTTCTGTCCAGCTACGTGGCATATGCATATTTTAAAAGTTTAGCTAAAGTTACGTGGGAAACCATGCATATGACCCTCGAAGAATGCTCGTATCCGAGCTGTGCGTCTGGACGTGGCCGACTTATCGTGCACTCCTTGTTTTTCCAAGAAGATATTGACTTGGCTTCCAGTTTTTTGCGTACTTTTCCTTTCCGAGTGATGAGTTATTAGGCTATATTTTCAGCTTTTTTTAGTGTTGTTTTGCATAGTCTGATTTGTTATTTTTCTGATCCCGCTGGCGCACTTTATTTTTTGTCTGTTTTGCTTTAGCCTTCCTGATATATCTCGTTTTGTTCTTCCTTTCCTATTTCTATCCTTTCTTTCTTTATATCCTTAGTTTTTATGTTTCCATCCCCCTAGTTAACAATAGACAGGCATTGCGATCCATTCTATGCCAATTTCCAGCTTACTTTGTCGCTTCTGTTCACCTCTTTCAGTCGTTTATGTATTCAAACCAAATATTAATTGGTTAGACGCGTAGTGTGCACGCTATTGCAGGAGGTCGGCCGCAGAAACACACCAAACACAGGCTCTGAGCAATCCACTTTAATTCTTCGTAAACTCTTCAAGCCTTGCTGATGGACACATTATAGAAATATCAGCGCTGTTGGCATATGTACACAGCAAACATTAGCGCTGGTAACGTAGGCGACACTGCAGTCAGTGGAGGTGTTATGATGAACCTGTCGGGTGTGAAAGACATTCAAGCGGGCCTCCCCATGTCAATATAATTACCATCTTCTTCGAAACGGCGTCACTTCTTTTTCCCCCCGAGCTGACATAAAAGGATGGGGGAAGAGAAGGCAAACCGAAGGACAAGAGCTCAACCGCAGAGCCTGACGAATGCGCTAATGCTTCCACAGGTTCCCCGGGAAGACGTCGACGACCACAGGACTGCAAGGGGTAATTAAGGCCGTCTTAGCCCCTGTATGATTGACCTCTCAAGTGTGAGAAGCCTTCAAGCGGGCCTCCCGATGTCAACATAATTACCCTCTTCTCCGAAACTGCGTCGCCCCTTTTTTCCCCGAGCTGACACAGGAGGATGGGGGAAGAGAAGGCAGACCGAAGGACAAGAGATCAACGGCATAAGCTAACGAAAGCACTAACAGGCTCCCGAAGGAGATGTCGACGACTACAGGACCGCCAGTTATTTAATACTGTTCTGGCCCCCGAGTGGATAAGAACCGTTCGACACTTAGGTGAGAGTCACATTAATGTACCAATGGAGGGAATACAATCTTTTCTTTTTTTCGTAATCACTAGCCCGGCTTCATCGTCATTTCCTGATTCTTGCGGTGGAGACCCCCATCACCCGGTCGAGATCGTATCAGAGGTCACTTAATTCCCCATAATGAACGAAAACAAAATGTCCATGAGATCTGCGCTACTTTCAGCATGCACTACAGGCAGCGAACAGTTGTTATGCTGCAGCGGCAGTGATTACCGGTTTGACCGGCAAACGTTTGCGCATGTGAGGTGACTGTGTTTATAGTTCGACGTTGAATAGGTCTATCGCAGCGCCAGAAGAAACTTGATTGCATTGCAGTGAAATTCATAACAGGGCAATGGCTTGACGCTTCGCTTTTCGGCCACCATGACGTGCGAGGGTGGTGCCATTATGCGAGATTGATAAAATAGAATGGAGGTGCAGTGAACCGACGGTGCGCCTCATCCACCACTGCTCTATGCTCGCAGTGCTTCAATCTATGCTTAAATGACCATGAGAGAGATTGAGTATAGGGCAGGTGGCGAGTGGCATTGTTGCGGACGGTGAGCGCTGATGGACAGACTTGGCGCAAAATTTAGGTATAAGGAGGTTCAGTGGGGGACACTAAGGGCTCTTCCCTGGAAACAAGAATGTTATCGCAATCATTGGAAGGGAATAACAGTTGATCTAAATATGCTACCTCAAAAGTAAGAGCAAGCATCAAGCATATATATATATATATATATATATATATATATATATATATATATATATATATATATATATATATATATAATGTCTAATATATAATGTATAATATATATATAGTCATATAATGAGAAGCCAACAAACACTGACACCAAGTACAACATAGGGGAAATTGCATGTGCTTAATAAATGAAATAAAGTAATGATAAATTAATGGAAATTAAAGTGGATGAAAAAACAACTTGCCGCAGGTGGGAACCGAACCCACAACCTTCGCATGTCGCGTGCGATGCTCTACCAATTGAGCTACCGCGGCGGCGTTTCCCCATCCACTTTCTTGGGTATTTATGTGTACTAGTAGAACCCTGGGAGTGTTAGCCAGCGCCCCCACTCACAGACCTTGGCGGCGGACGAGGAACGTCTTTTTTGCCGCAGGCGTCACGAGAACGTCCGCCGCCAAGGTCTGTGAGTGGGGGCGCTGGCTAACACTCCCAGGGTTCTACTAGTACACACATATATATATATATATATATATATATATATATATAATAGGCATGGTGTCTTAGCACGTAGTGGTCACATGTGTTGACACGCAGGTTTCTTCGTTGCAAATGGCGCATCGCACGAGGGATCGGACGAATCGGTCATGCCTCAGCCTGCAGAGGTTGTAGTTCGACGGTCTTCTTGTCGCCGTTTTCTTCGACACGCCTGGAGCGCTTCGAGGATTCCTCTAACCTGTTCAAAAAACATACATACCGAATGTTTGTTAGTTCGCATCCACGAGACTTGTTATCGTACCATGATACCCGCTTTTAGCCGTGCACTGGTACGGTAACACATTTAAAGCGAAACTTCTTTATTTTGCCTACTTTTCCAGGTTTGACGTGGCTACCTGGCTGCGGTTGGGTGGGTAGCTATCTCGGCGAATACGTTTGTGGATATATATACATAAGTATATGCGTACTGAATGAAAGTACCAGCGAACGGCATATACAATTCTTGTATGCTGACCAAGTATGCGCACCTCTTTCCTGCGCAACAATAACAAACAACTTCCTACATAAAACCTGTAAATGTAATGTTCGCTCACAGGCATCTCTAAAGCACACCGATCTGTTAATGGAATAGTGAATTTGATTTAACGGGTTCATTGATTTACTTCATTTTCGTTCATTTCTCCATTCGGTATGTGCTTATAGGGGTATGCCTTTTCACGGCCAATCCACCAGAATGGGTATGTCTTGTGTGTGACACAAGATATACAGAATCCCTAAATGTTGCCTGATGTGTGTCGTACTACACTTTACCTTTCTGTCATTACCATTCTTCCCTCGACAATGGAGGGATAGAGATAAGAAGAAGGTAGGGAGGTTAACCAGAATCACGTCCGGTTGGCTACCCTACACCGGGGTATGAGTTATTGTAACATCGCTGCGTGTATATCTCACGCGGCGCATCTACCTGATTTGGAGTTTGTATTTCAGCATGGCTTGTGAGCGATGCAGTTCATAATCACAAAAAAATGCATGACAATAAAGTTGTATCCATTGTGGTGGATAAACACACATTCCATGAGATTACACGTTGCATGACATGAACGTATACAAATTTGTAAGCAGCAACGTTATATGTAAAGCGTCTAATTACCTTCTTCGCTAAAGGTTAGATTCACATAGGTATAAACATGTGCGTTCCGTCTGCACATATTTAATGTGAATTGCCCCCAACTGTCTCACAGAATTGCTTTTCTGCCTAGCTGGAGGAGGATGCGGGCATCGTTCAAATTAATATGAAGTGCTTACCATCAGCTTGAGCATGAAACATGGACATGTTATCAATCCGAAAGCTGGATCTACGTTTTCTCGTTCATGTGACACCCACGTGGTCATAAGTTCTTTAAACGTAACACTTTTCGTAAACAAAACAGAAAGAATAGAAAGGCAAAAGAAATGAGGGTATAGTGAAATTAATAAGGTTGACGCTGGTTGTCTACTGTACATATAAGGATAGGAATGGAGCAGCGAAAGAGACAATGATGACGAGGAAATACAAATTGTTCGCGCAGGCCTTAGAGGAGACGCATGTCTACAGGCCGACTGTGAGAAAAACTTTGCAAGCGTGCCGTAAGAGTTTTGCCGAGTACGTCTACACCATGACCTCAATATCATCTTGCATGCTAAGCGCTTCTCTGCACGTAACAGAAACGAATAAATAAACAAAAATATAAGAAAAGCAAAACAGTTAAGAAAGTAGCAAGCTGCGCGCTATACCATGCGACTATCATGTCGAGCGAAAAAGCTAATAAGAAGGCTTCGTGAAGTTATTTTTGTGGTTATACTAAGCTTGTGCGGTAGTACACGTTAGAATAACTTTCAGGCGCTCCGCCCGTGTCACACCTGTTGAATGAGAAGAATTTTTGGTCATTGCCAAATTTCTCGGCGTCTTCAACCGTCTGGCAGAGCGGGTAGCCCTTGGTCTCGGGTAGCCAGGCGGCCGCGATGCCAGCCGCCATTGTCAGCACGGCCAGGAAGAGGAACGGTATCCACGCGCCGTACCTCACCTGCGTCACGTAGGGGCTGTTGGTTAGTCACTCATGATGATGATGATGATGATGATGATGATGATGCTGATTAATGTTATGCGGTACACAGCGATACCGCGAGTTGAGAAATGAATGCGTTGATATAGAATGTGGCTTGAGAAAGAGATAGAGAGATCGGGGGGAAGAATTCCGGCAGAACCTTTTTCACGCTGAATGTAGACGTCAATGTGACTAAATTGAAGCGCTGTAGCTACACACCGTATTGGCGCACATGGCACATGGCGCACATGGCGTATGACTGAGGTGTGTATGCCATCGGGCTCCTCCTTTAGTGCATCGATGACGATGATGATGATTACTGGCATCCTCTTTAAAACGGGGAGGCGACAAATAGTCGCAAATTCTGCCTGATCTAACGAAGGCCTACTGCATCTAACACAGTTTAGCGGCCTTGCCTGTCTTCCTCCTTTATTAAAGCCTATATATCTATATAACGGCTAGTATCACTGTGCCTTTAGTCACTCCGAGTCTATCAATCACTTCCATGCATTTTTTGATCCACCAGTTCCCTAACAAAGAAACTTGTACCGCCATTTTCTCTTCTAACAATCAATGGCTCGAAAGTAACAAAAATAGAGCTTTCAAAGGATACTTTAACAGTCTAAGCTGATCTTTTCTCTTTCGTGGCTTTTTTGACGGACTCACCAGGTAGACGATGTAAGGCACCGATGCCGTGAAGACTGCGGCCAGAGCGGTGAGCACTCCCACTGAGAAGGAACGTAGCGGCGTCGGGAACAGCTCTGCCGACTGCTGGTACATCATCATGTACGCCGCCGTGGTCGAGAACTTGGCCACGATCGAGGAGACGATGTGCACCGTGCCGGCTGCGTCACGAGCAGTGAAGCCATGCAAGTTTATTCATAAAGGGGGCCACGTAGGACGAACGTGGGCGATGCGTTCGTTTTTTTTAAAGTCTGTATGACAAATGGCATGATCGCGTTCAAGAACACAGGTTTCTTTACTACTGGGTGTCGCAGCTAACCCGAAGTTCTTTGGGAACTTTTATCGCTGTGAAGTATGTATTTAACTGCTGTCACTCAGTGACGCAAGTTGTCATTGGGTCACTAGGTATGCTTAGGCTGCTGCCTTACCGAGCAGACAACATATGTCACTGAGTAGGTGGCCAACAATAGACAACATGCTGGTGGCTGCAGTCTGGCTTAGTAGACAACTTCGGTCGCTGAGCATGTGCCAACGGTTATGTGCCCGAACAGACAACTGAGGCAGTGCGTGTGTGATAGTGATATGTGTCCATTCATTGCACATCCTTCAGGATGGACGTGTCGAGGGGACGCAAGGGCTAAATGTAGCTTTTAATATATGAACGCGACAGCACCCCATCCACAAGACATCTCCGAGTCGAGCGCGACCCCCCAATGCATGTGCTGAAGAAAAGTGGTCTGAAACCGCGAGTAATTTAGGCTGTCAACGTTTGTTAGGGATACATGCTTCTAGCATTCAGCTGCTTCTTCTGTGTAGCCTGTCTACATTGAATGATCCGTCTACAGGTGGGTTATGGTTTGTGATATTGCATTTGTTATAAGGCACAGAAATATAGAACGTTTAATGTCATGCTGCGAAATCTTAGTCTGGTCGGTCGCCTTGCATGATACTCCAGTAGCAGGATGATACTAATGGCATTCACAGTGATCACACAAACGCACAAACGTTACATACATCCACAGACGCGCAGAAACACACTCGCGCTGACCAGAAACCTTCGCTAAGGTTATAAGCCATAGAACATCTGTAGCGCGTCTACAATGCATCTCCTGTAGCATATTATAAAGCCTAGGTGCCGAATTGACCAATATGTTTGTTCGTAAGTGCTATTTACCACCGGGCGGCTACTTTCGCTAATGATATGGTGAGCACCAGTATTGGCTGAGCTTTTTACTTACGAACACTTCTGTGGTAAGAGCTTTTTCGTCTTTTTTTTAAGTGGGTGTAGCATATGCAGAGTATGTCTGTGTAGTTCGTCCAGGGGTGTTGTGCACATGAAAGAGAAGCTTTAGAGGTAGGCGAACTGGTTCGTGGTCGTATAAATTGATTGAATTAAATTCCGGGGCTTTGTGTGGTAAAACCACGATTTGATTATGAGCCGTGTGGTAGTGAGGGACTTCGGAATAGCTTCGACCACCTGGTGTTCTTTAAGTTGCACCCAAGGCATGGTACACGGGCGTTTTTGCATTTCACCCCCATCGAAATGCGGCAGCCGCAGCCGGGATCCGATCCCTCACCCTCGGGCTCAGCAGCTCAACGCCATAGCCAATACGCCATCCCGGCGGGTTGTTTTTTATATTTATTTATTTAAAATACTGCGACTCTCATTCCAGAGCGTGGTAGTTGGGTAATATAGTATATATTCATGTATACCAGTATGGAGGATTTAAGTGAAAAATATGGTTAAAGAATATCTAGACAGAACAGTTAACTAAAAAAAAGAAGAAAAAGAAAAGCAATTGTCCAAGGACTCTAATATAAAAATGACGCCGAGTTTAGGAACACAAATGCATGTTTCCACATTACAATTAACTAACGTAATACTCAAAAAAAGAAGAGAAAGAAAAGTAACATTGAAGAATACATAGGTAACCATTTATACATGAAATAGGAACGGACGGTAATATAACCCTGAACGCGCCAAGAAATTATGAAGCTGGCTGAAGAGATGCGCTTATAACATATGACACTTAGAGAGAGAGAGAGAGAAGAAAGTACTTGAGAAGAAAAATTTAGGCAAGAAATTAGCAGGAACATCGGCAGTTACAACCATCATCTTAGGACTAGAAGTAATACAATAATATAAGATATTAATTTATTTTGGAAACAGAGCGTGGCATATGACCACATAATGGCAACTAAATAAAAAAATAGAACAAAGGGAAAAGGGGACGACAAAACCAACGCAATGCAATATCTGTGACGATGACTCATGCGATGATAAAGGATTTTATTTTCGCACTGCTGCTTCTGCTTGTGACGTAAATTATAATAACGATTCGATGTTGGTTATAGCAGGATCAAGTCGCTTCCATTCAGCTACGGTGAGGGTGAAAGGAAAACTTAAAAGCGTCTCGTTGAATGTGTATTCTGTTAAAGTGTACGCATGTTTGTTGCGCATTTTTCGTGTCTCAGGAAAGGAAATGTACTACCTAGACACATCTACCTTCTAGTTATTCTTAGTAGCTGGAACAAGAACATCAGGCGAGCCTCTTTTGCGTTGGTAGACAGCGGTTGCAATCCAGACTGCTTTAGTATATTAGTCTGTGAGTCAGCGCGTTAATATTTATTGTGAATGAGCCTTATGGCCTTTCTTTGTATTGCTTCTAATTTTGTTATGTTAATCATTGAATGAGGAAACCAGACCTTATTTGCGCACTCCGGATCTGGCCTAACGAACGTTGTGTAGGCCACTAGCTTTGTCGATATGGCAGTTAGTGGAAGGCTTTTTTTGAGGAAGAACGATTTGCGCAACGCTTCTGTGGTATTCGTAATATGTTTATCCCGCCTGAGCTGTGAGGTTAGTGTAACTCCTAGGTATTTATGTTGTTCTACTATAGTTAGCGGTATGGTATTAATCTCATATGCAAAGTTAGATGGTCTAGTTTTCCTTGTTAGGGTCATGGTCACAGATTCTTTTAGGTTAATTGACATCTGCCAATTAGAGCACGAAGTAGCTAGAGTGTTGAGGAGTGAATTATGTGTGATGTGGTCGCTATAATTAGTGATTTCGCTAGAAGTAATGCAGTCACCGGCGAACAGATTTATATTGCAATCAATGTGAGCTGTGATGTCATTAATATAGATTAGGAAAAGTAATGTCTCAAGAACTGGGCCTTGGGGAACTATGCAAGTAACTGCGACAGTGTTAGGTAGCATCTTTTTCGTAGATTACAAATTCTGAACGATTGACTAGAAATTCTTTTATCCAGGCTGAAAGGCGCTCTTTTCCAACAACACTTTCAACTTTAGCGATTAATTGGTATGGCATACACAATCAAATGCCTTAGATAGGTCAAGTAAAATAATGTCAGTTTTACCGCGGTGATTAACTGTAAATGCAAGATCATGTGCTAGTTCTCTTAGTTGGAATACTGTTGATAAACCACTACGAAAGCCGTGTTGGTAGGGAGACAAAATGTCAATGCTCTCTAGAAAAACCGTGATGTGCTTGAAGATTATGTGCTTTGGAAAGTTACAGGATGTACTAGTTAATGAAACGGCTCTAAAATTTGACATTTCTGCTGAGTCGCCTGATTTATGTATCGGTATTATTTTTGCAATCTTCCAGTCGTTTGGTAGCTCCTACGTCGTGAGTGATTTGCGAATACTGTTGAAGCACGCATTACCGAAGTTATTATGGCCATGCTTGAATTATTTAGTTGAGTCGGGAAGTTCGCAAAATCGAGTGAGAGATTTTTCGGTCCTTCGAACTCTAAAATCGTAACGCAGCCACACTCAAAAGGTACCGCCGCATTGTATTTGCCGCTAAACCCCGCCTGCGCGTGTAACCAGCACTCGAGGGCGGCCCAACTACCGCCGACCCTATAGCGCCATCTGGACACGTAAGAACGCTAGCGACTGCTGAGCCCTTTGTTTAGTGCATCCCCGCCGCGAGCAGCTTCGTCAAAGCAAAGCTAGGGCCATGACTAGGGCACCGAGAAGTTTCAACGTGATAGCGTGATAGTGCGCGCGCTCGAAGGAAAAACAATCTGCGTCAAAATTAGAAAGAGATCACAGCCTTCTTACTCATTTATTTCTGGAAAAGCTTCGCGAAATCGGGTTTAATGCAAGCTAATTTCGTTAATTCGGGTTGATGACAACATCGAACCATATGGGTAACTCGCCGGGGAATCGAAATTTATTCGTTAGATCGGGAACTACGTAAAATCGGGTGTCGTTAGGTCAATTTTTAACTGTAACTATGCCAAGGTATCTATCGCACCATTCTACGTACCTTTTCAGAAAGTTGGTAGGTATGCTGTCAGGACCAATGCCTTTTTTAGGGTCAAAGCTAAACAGGAGATTAAGAAATGCCAGCGTCTGCAATGTTTAATTTGCCAATGCTTATACCCTGCCTGGTTAGGATAGGGAGATTAATGCTATTGTCTGCAGTAAATACTGATTAAAAATGTTATATGTATTGGCCTTCGCAGTTTCTTCATCTAGGAGTCGGAGGGACGCTTTTCTATCATTGGTGTGAAAGTGCCTCCAGAGCGTTCCGGGATTATTAGTAAGAAAGTTGGGTGATGTTGCATTAAATAAATGTTCATTTGCACGTTTGGCTGTAAGCTTGAATTCCGCGATGACATTAGGCAATTTCGTCACTCTGAATACGTTTCCTCCTTTAATTTCTGTTGTTCTACGCAATCTTTTCAGACGGAACTTTGCCTGTATTACTTCTCGGGTGATCCGGGGATTATTTCTTGGCGGCCACTTGATTTTAGTAGGCACGTAGTTCGACAGGAAAAGGAAAATGGTCGACGGGAAAATATCATCTTTAACTCAGCATTAACACAAAACTTGGCTTTCATGCTTTCAGTCCCCTAATTATTGTTTGTTTCTTAGAACGTTGCTCTGTGCCTAAGTTGGAATTTATGGACACTATTATATATTTTTTTTCTAGTGTCTCATGTCTTGCGTAGGACTTTCTGTAATACTAGAAATTGCCAGCCGAGTAAAAGCACAGCGAAAGTCCCGTCCAGAGAAGCCTATTTAGCATTTAAGCCGGTCCAGGCCGTAAAAGTTTTCACGGCCTGAATGAGCAAGCTGGCGCGGCGTGAACGTTCTTGAGAGAGAGAGAGAGAGAGAGAGGAGAGAGAGAGAGAGAGAAGTGCGGGCTAACTTTCGCGTTAGTGGGCTTCACGAAAAGTTTGCCAGTCGCCACAAACTCTTCGAAAGTCATTACGGTGAAGAAAACGACAAAGAACGCAGTCAGAATTTCGTATTTTTTATACGCGTTTGAAAAGAACACTTCTTTTGTAAGGGAAGGATTAGTGGATGTGCCGATTGCATGTGAAGTTACAATTTCCTTGCTATGGTTTCCTTTTTAGACCACGTGGAACGATCAAGGAAAAGAAAATGCGCTTGCGCTCAAGAGATTTCAGTGTGCGCCTACTCACGTGCTTCGCAGTTCTGCTTGCTATGTTTGCGAACACCGAGGGTCGAACGCGGTAAATTCGTGGCTGAATGTAAAGCGTGTAGACGCCATTGAAAATAGCTATGGCAACGTTTTCTTACACTAGAAGTTAAACAACATGTTGAGTATCTGCGGACATTCCAGGGGCTGGAATATTTGGTTTCTAACCAATCCTTATAGCTGCACATATCGCGCGGCATACCTGAATTCGGCTAGTATAACTGACTTGTGTGACTGAGCCAATTCAAACATCCAAAGGCAGCACTCAGAAAACGGTGCGCGTTCTACATTGGAGGACTCAAGAAAAACTTATCAGACCAGTACCTCATAAAGAGACAGCAAAGAGAAATATTGAATTAAGCCGTCCAGGTAAGCTTACACTTACGGAATTGCAGGTTGCTCAGTCTTACGCTAGCGTAATTGAATGGATTTCAAATGTGACTGGTGGTGACGTTGCCTTGTATTTCCTGTACCAGCTGCTAGGGATGCCACAAGTCTTGTCAGTGCGTACGTAAGGCTACTAAGCTATTCACTGATACGCCTTGTTTCATGCATGCCTTCACACCCTGCTTACATCCAGTTGTTCACCGTAAATATAAAACCATTACCCTTGTAAATATATATTTTATAACCTCCCCCCTCCCCCCTCACATAATACTCCTGCTGGACACTCCGAGGTTTGTGAATAAATAATATGTAAATAAATTAAATATTATTACAAGACATTACAAAATACGCGTTAACTCAACCAACGAGTTTTCTCTGACTTTCCGCGTACGAGAAGTTCCCTAAACAAGGACAATCAACCTGAAAATAGTGCTGTCTCATGAACGCAATCGGTGTCGCGACTACGAATTGTGGATATGACGTTTACAGTTCTCAAAACGGAGCGAATGGGCCGGTACTGGCCGGATATGCTATTTGCAGTGAATCACAGTGCCGCAAAAGTTGTTTTAATGTGTGCTGTAGGATGCGCCAATATGAAATGACTGGAAATATACAACTGTGACGCACAGCGTCGATGCACCCTCGTCAAGGTCGTGGGCTGAAAGGAAGTGCATCTGGCACTAAACAGGTGGCTTTCGTAAACAGGGATCGCTATTTTTTTCCGTTAAAAGTGACAGTGAGTGTGGTTCTGCCCTTCGGTAGGGTTCGCGGATCATCGAATAGCACGTGTGATGAAGCACGACGCGATTGTAAGCAGTGAGGTTTAGCAGAAATGGCTAACCGGAATGACAGTCCAGTATCTATCAATAGTCGGAGCGCATACACTCAGTGTTATTAACCAACAAGAACGTCAATAAACGCTTCAAAGAAAGCTTACAAAACTTTCTCAGCGAAAATCACCGCGTATGTTACACAGAAAATGGAAAGTGGGCCAATAATGAAAGAAAGGGGAAGGAACCGAGGGGACGCGTTCTGGGAAGATAACTTTAGGCGATAGTATCGCTTGAGCCGTCAGGCTTGCACTGATTGGCTGAGGCAAAATCTGATAAGCTGATAGACTGGTTGAGCACTACATCACGCGAAGGCTACCAACTGTGATGGAATTAATTCATTAATTAATTAATTCATTCATTCAATGAATGAATGATTGACTGAATGTGTGACTGAATGAATGACCAATTGACTGATAGGTCGTCCTCTGTCAAACAGCATAACAAGATCTCATTTTACGATAGCCATGCCATTTTGCTCCATAACTGCGTTGCCCTTGGAAATCTGAAGACAGGTTTCTTATTATCTCCGAATTAAGAAGTATTACTGTGTTTGCCTTAATACTCAGCATGATTTTCGTCTAGGTATTTAAGGGGAGAGAGAGATTTAAGAAAGTTGTCTACTGAAGTAGAGGTAATTGTGCCGGTGTAATACTCAGGTGCCTAACTGCTACTCTGCGCAGGGAAGGGTATCGGGGACAGAAATGCCCTAGAAGTATAAAATGGCGGGTATAGGAAAAGAAAGGAAGAAAATATATTATCATGGTATGTACGACTGAGACAAGGATGCTGGTGTTCATGTAAGCATTCTAGAACTCGTCAATTAAGGCAACGTTTTCAAGGAATCTGAAAATAAGTGCTAAAGGTTGCTGTTTCTTTGAAGAAGGCATGGCAACTGGTATTCATCCTAGATCTAGTGTATGTAGTGAAATGACGCTGGTAACGAGTGGCGCATTATATTGCGTCGTACTTTTTGTTTTCTTTTGACTTACTCTTGTGTTTTCTAGTATTTATAACAAAAATTAATGCACGAATGAATGAATGAATGAATGAATGAATGAATGAATGAATGAATGAATGAATGAATGAATGAATGAATTCGAACGATCGGCCGATCAACTCACACGCGGGGGCAATGACGGCCGCCCAGCAGGCGGTGGCCGTGAGAAGCACGAAGAAGACGTTTGTCCAGCGCCGGCCGTAGCGGTCCATGCTCCACCAGCCAATCGCGTTGGCCGGAAACTCGACCAGGGCCAGGTAGAGAAAGTTGAGGAACTCGTTGCCGCTCAGGTGCGTCACGTTGATGTGCAGGCCGCTGTACGCGCAGCCGTTCGCAGACCTGCGCGACGTGGAACGGAAGACTGCGCTGAGGAATCTCAACATCGAGACGCTCGGTGCAAGAGTGAGCGACACAGCCGTACGAGGAGCAAGGACATTAAATCAATCATCTCGCGGTGCAACGCTTTTCAGTTTTTATTTTTATTTTAGCATCTGTCTGTAGAGATATGTAAATTGTAAACACTGAGTGTGTTTAGGAGCTCAGTTCTAAGAGAGCTTCGTATTTCAATCATCACTTTTATATTATGTATTGTACGTGTTGCTTAATGTTTACTGCTTCTTAATCACACTCACTCACAGTGTCGGTTGTGTGTTCTGTTTTGTTTTGTAAACGCCTTTGTGCTCTCCACCTTTGGCAAAGGCTGACGGTATGGAACAAAGAAACAAAGAAACAAACAAACAAACTGCAACGGGGGTGTTCGCCTAGCAGAAAGGTCCCTAGTTATAGGTTGTAGCGCTAGGCTTAAACAGATCGGCGCTATATCGTAACGGGGAAGCAAGCACTTCACGTCGTCTTCTTCTCATCCACTGGCACCATGCCCACTGCCAAGTGCCTTCAGTACAATCACTCCCCACCGAAAGAGTAGCCATCCTGGCGACCTAAGGGCAGGAAAACACAGGGGGGTCATGGCACTGCTTGAGCCGGGAGACGTGCACAATTTCCTGGCCGCGACAACGCTGGTCGGAAGGCGCTTCCGTTGGCTCGATGAGGTAGTTGACCGCGGATGTTTTTTTCAGTACCCTATAAGGACCGTGGTACTTGGAGAGCAGCTTAGAGGAAAGGCCTGGAGGAGTAGAGGGCACCCACAACCAGACCAGCGAGCCAGGAGCAAAGCACGTAGCCGCAGTAGATGAATCATGGCGATGCTTTTGGCGCCACTGGTCCTGGGATGTCAACGAACGAGCGAGCTGGCGACATCCTTCGGCGTAAGCAGCCGCTCTAGAAACAGTCGTGCACTCCGAAGCATCTGGTCGGTAAGGCAGAATCGTGTCCATAGTGCATGAAGGTTCGTGTCCGTAAAGGAGAAAGAAAGGGGAGAACCCAGTGGTGCTTTGCTTGGCGGTGTTGTAAGCGTAGGTGACGAAAGGCAGAATGCGATCCCAATTCGAGTGGTCAGATGAAGCATACATGGCCAACATGTCGCCAAGGGTGCGGTTGAAACGCTCTGTCATCCCATTAGTTTGAGGATGATATGCCGTGGTGGTGCGGTGAATGATGCGACACTCCTTTAGTAATGCTGCAATGACGTCGGAGAGAAAAACGCGACCGCGGTCGCTCAGTAATTCTCTAGGTGCTCCATGGCGTAAAATCAGGTTTCGAAGGAGAAAACTGGCGACGTCTTTTGCTGTGGCAGATGCTAGGGCTGAAGTTTCGGCGTACCGCGTGAGGTGGTCGATAGCGACAATAACCCAGCGGTTGCCGCTTGGGGTGTTGGGAAGCGGACCGTATAGGTCAATGCCGACGCGGTCGAACGCGCGCGCGGGGCATGGTAAAGGTTGCAAGGGGCCGGTGGCATGTTGAGGTGGCGTCTTGCGTCGTTGGCATATGAGGCAGGACCGGACGTACTGGCGAACGAAGCGGTACATACCGCGCCAGTAGTACCGAAGCTGGATGCGAGAGTATGTCTTTAAGACACCAGCGTGGCCGCATTGGGGATCGTCGTGGAACGTGGCGCAGATGTCAGGGCGCAGGTGTCGGGGTATAACAAGCAACCACTTGCGACCGCTCGAATTGTAGTTGCGGCAGTACAGCAGGTTATCCCGAATGATGAAGTGCGCTGCTTGACGACGGAGCGTCCGAGAAATTGGCGCTGGCGACTGGCTAGACAGGAAGTCAAGAAGCGAAAAGATCCATGGGTCCTTGCGCTGCTCTGATGGCATGTCGGTAATGTTGAGGGCGAAGGCTCCATGTGTGGAAATAGACGAGTGGACAGGACCGGAGGGCAGGGGTGACCAGGATAGAGCGTCTGCGTCTGAATGTTTTCGGCCGGAGCGAAAAATAACGCGGATGTCGTACTCTTGTAGGCGCAATGCCCAGCGGGCGAGCCGACTAGTTGGATCTTTTAAGGAAGATAACCAGCATAGGGCATGATGGTCGGTCACGATGTCAAATGGACGCCCGTACACATAAGGACGAAATTTTCCGATTGCCCAAACGATGGCCAGACATTCCTTTTCAGTAACCGAGTAGTTCGCCTCGGCTTTGGTAAGGGTGCGGCTAGCATACGCGACGACGTACTCTTCGAAGCCATCCTTGCGTTGCGCAAGAACAGCGCCGAGCCCGACACCGCTAGCGTCCGTATGGATCTCAGTTGGTGCAGATGGGTCGAAGTGTCGCAGTACCGGAGGAGAGGTGAGAACGCGTCGCAGTTCTTGGAATGCGTCGTCGCATGCCGGGGACCAGGCTGATAGGTCAGAACTGCCGGTGAGAAGCTGCGTCAAGGGGGCGATGATAGAGGCAAAGTTACGGATGAAGCGCCGGAAATATGAGCACAAGCCGATGAAACTGCGAAGCTCTTTCATGGTGGTTGGTTTGGGGAACTCGGTTACGGCGCTAAGTTTCGTGGGGTCCGGGAGGATACCGTCTTTGGAAACTACATGACCGAGAATAGTAAGCGTGCGAGCGCCGAAGTGGCATTTCTTCAAATTTAGTTGCAGTCCTGCAGTGGAGAGGCACGCAAGGACTTGCTCGAGGCGGCTGAGGTGCGTCGCAAAGTCGGTGGAAAAAACCACAATGTCATCCAAATAACAGAGGCACGTTTTCCACTTCAGCCCTCGAAGAATGCTATCCATCATTCGCTCGAAAGTGGCAGGCGCGTTGCAGAGGCCGAACGGCATGACGGTGAATTCATATAGCCCATCAGGAGTTACAAAGGCTGTCTTTTGGCGATCGGCCTCTGCCATGGGCACTTGCCAATACCCGGAGCGTAGATCCAGCGAGGAAAAGAATTCCGCTCTTTGCAGACTGTCCAAGGCATCGTCGATGCGCGGCAGAGGATATACATCTTTGCGCGTTATTCGGTTAAGGCGGCGATAGTCGACGCAGAACCGAATGGAGCCGTCTTTCTTTTTAACAAGGACAACCGGAGATGCCCAGGGACTGTTAGAGGGCTGGATGATGCCACGCTCCAGCATGTCGTCAACGTGCTCGTCGATGACACGGCGTTCAGCGGCCGACACACGATACGGACGCTGGCGCAATGGTGTTTGTTGGCCGGTGTCGATACGGTGAACGACTGCGGACGCCCGGCCCAAGGATGGTTGGCCCATGTCAAATTAGGCACGAAAACGCTGGAGGAGCTTGATGATTTCGGTGTGCTGCGCAGGTGTGAGTTCTGCGTCGACGGAACGAGCGAAGACGTCTACAAGGGCATCGGTCGCGGCGGCAGGAGTTACGGCACAAATCGGAAGTGATGCCGTATCACCAAACATGGTGGCCGGGAGAATGCTATCGAAAGCTTCAGCTGTACCCAGGCACTCGCCGCGGAGTAGGGATGATGGGCAGGCGGACGGGTTGCACACGTAAAGGGCAGCAGAACCTTCGCAAAAAGTGACGACAGCAAACGGAAGCAGAAAGTTCCGGCGGCGCGCGCAAGTGGTCGACGGCGTAAACAGGACAGATGAGTTCGCAGCAGAGCTACATAACACAGGAACCAGAGCGGCGGAGAAAGGTGCAATATCGATGTCAGAGGCGGCAACAACTTTAGGAGAATAATAGTCGTCAGGGTCAAAACACGGCACTGATAACGTAAGTTCGCAACGAGCGCAGTCGATAAGAGCTTGATTCACAGATAGGAAATTCCAACCAAGAATAACGTCGTGCGAGGAACGAGGCAGGACGACAAATTCGATAACATGCAGAACGCTTTGAATGACAACCCGGGCTGTGCACGACGCTGAAGGCTGAACGCGATGTGAGGTTGCCGTACGCAGAGAAAGAGAGGTAAGGGGAATGGTCACTTTGTGCAAATTGCGGCAGAGCTTCTCACTAATAATAGAAACGGCGGCTCCGGTGTCGATAAGTGCGTGTACGGTGACGCCGTCTACGGACAGTTCAATTTCGTTCGCCGGCGCAGAATGAGGCCTTAAAATGTTCGACGGAAACGCAGTTCTTGCCTCTGGAACTGCGACTGCTAGTTTTCCTCTCGGGCTGGGCTGGGTCGGCGAACCATCGGGGAAATGGATTGGCGACGTGGGGAAGGCGACCGGCGTGAATCGAAGGGGAGGCGACTGTAAGAGGTGTCCGGAGGAAGGTTAGAGTGGTCCTGACGCGGAAGTCGAGCAGGCCTGTAGCTTGAGGCACCCCCACTGTCAGGTAAACGGGGGCTGCAACGGCGGCAGAATCGTGCTACGTGGCCCGGAAAATGGCATGAATAACATATTGGCCGGTTATCAGGTGTTCGCCACGGGTTGACGACAGGGGCTCCAGCGGCCGAGTTAGGGACGACCATCGGGCGTGAAGGTGGCGGCGGCACATGGAAGGTGGCAGTGGCCCGGTAGGCATCAGGAGCCGGAGGAGCGTAAGGCCGGGCGACAACGTCAGCGTAAGTGAGTGGTCCAGCTGCAGGCTGCGGAGGAGGGGCAGATGGCAGCGCCGCGGCAACTTGGGTCTGAATGACGTGGCGAAGCGAGGGAGCCAAGGTTGTCGAGGGCTCGGGTGTGCTGTTCGCCAGAGAAAGTTGGCGTGCCACTTCCTGACGGATGAACTGCTTTATCTCCGGCATTAAAGCAGAGATGTCGGTAGCATCGTGGCCGAAATCCAACGGAGATAGATCCGTGGTGTCCTGCTGAGCAGCGCGAGTTGATGCACGCTGCTTGCGCAGCTCGTCGTACTGCTGACAGAGCTGTACGACCTCGGAAATCGTCCGCGGACTCTTCGCGACAAGTATCTGGAAGGCTTGGTCATCGATGCCTTTCATGACGTGCTTGATCTTGTCAGCTTCGTCCATAGACGAGTTGACGCGCTTGCATAGCGAGAGCACGTCTTCAATATAACTAGTGAAGGTCTCCTCCCGGCGTTGAGCTCGACCACGCAAGCGCTGCTCAGCGCGAAGCCGGCGAACGGCGGGACGGCCGAAGACCTCTGCCAAAGTTGCCGTGAAAGCCGACCAGGTGGTAAGATCGGCTTCATGATTGCGGAACCATAGGTTGGCCACGTCAGTCAAATAAAAGATGACGTTTGTCAGCTTGGCGCGGTCGTCCCACCTATTATAGGCGCTTACACGGTCATATTCGGCGAGCCAGTCTTCCACGTCGTGGTCGTCTGTGCCGCTAAATATAGCCGGATCGCGCTGCCGGATGACGCCAGAACAGACGATGGCGGGGGGCACGGGAGCAGCAGCCTGGGATGGTCCCGGTTCATCCATTGCAACAGCTGGTGGTAGCGTTCGGCTGCGGAGTTCCAGGATGGCGAAGGTAAACCCAGCAGCTCCACCAAATGCAACGGGGGTGTTCGCCTAGCAGAAAGGTCCCTAGTTATAGGTTGTAGCGCTAGGCTTAATATATATATATATATATATATATATATATATATATATATATATATATATATATATATATATATATATATATATATATATATATATATATATATATATATATATATATACATCAGTCATAGAAGTTTGGAGGTAGGCCTATCATCAAAAATCATGAATACCTGAGACGAATCGGCAGCTTCCAGAAAGAGCGGCGGAGGACTCCATCTTTGAGCCCTAGCCTACGCACGGATGTTCTATAGCATGAATGGCCTCAAACACTCATGCTAGCGTGCGGGACATGGTCGTCCAGGTACCAATTTCCCAGTCATCAGTTTGGAGAATTCTAAATGACGGCCTTTTACCCGTACCTCCTTACCCAGCACCTCCACCAAATGCAACGGGGGTGTTCGCCTAGCAGAAAGGTCCCTAGTTATAGGTTGTAGCGCTAGGCTTAAACAGATCGGCGCTATATCGTAACGGGGAAGCAAGCACTTCACGTCGTCTTCTTCTCATCCACTGGCACCATGCCCACTGCCAAGTGCCTTCAGTACAAAACAAACAAACAAACAAACAAACAAACAAACAAACAAACTCCGATAGCACATTCAGGCTGACTTCAGAATGTCAGTGAGAATGTATGAATTGGCAGAAGAGATATACTTGGAATACATTACGAAATTGCATTTACCATTGATAGGTTGGTTGCTTGGTTGATTGATTGTGTTGGTACACTGGAAAACCTACGTATGTCCGTAGGTACCGAATTGCTGAGCACGGAGAAGAATCAATGCTAGCGACGAAATTCACAGTGAAGTAAATAGGCTGCTTAATATTTATTACTGCATAATTAGTTACATAATAATTTATAAATTTAGTTGTTCATTACTTCCCGGAGACCAAAAGTGTGCATGCAGGACGGGAAACACAAATAGAATTATTCTTTATGGAGTCGCATTGCACAGCTGTGGTTCTACTTTACTTTCATTTCATTGACCGCGAAATTCACCATTGAAACGCGAAAATAAATGCCTTTGGCTGTCACAGACCCCGGTGGTGGTGTCGGTTGCCTTTGCACCCAGGATAGATCCTCAGCTCTCTCTCTCATTGTAATGAAGATAGCCCAGACTCACATTCAGATATCTCACGAGGTCCATTGTTCACCGATAGCAGCAAACCAAATGTGACGCGACCGTTGTCGCTAAACAATGTCCTAGCCTTGACAGTCGACACGTACGCATAATACTTCGCTTCGGTGTCAGAACGCGACCTCGGCAGAAGGAGTTGCTGGATTCTTGCGTACTAAAGACTGCGCCAGCGAAGATGTCGCTTCGGGGCAGATGCAACAATGCACTTTTGTTTTCGGTTTTAGCCAAAGTGACGTGCCAAAAACTACTTTTCCTAAAGAGATTGCACGTTGTTAAGGTTTCCCAGGTCTGAACCTTTGCATATTGGCTCGTGTATTGCTACATTGACAGCAGAGAGGCATCTGCACTACAGCAAATCTAGACGATTTTGTACAGGTTCGTTGTGTTCACACCAACAGCATAAAGCAATTGAATAACCATGTTGAGAGCAAAGATCATTGCTTTCGATTGCATTTGGTAAAACGATACGACGGTGTGAAACGTAATTACTTGAACTAAGTTTGGAAGAGAAGTAGTACAAGTAAGACTTACCATATCAACGTGAGTATCAGCAAGTTTTTCCGTATCTTCGGCTTGATAACCAAGTCCAGCATGGAGCCTGATTTCTCCGATTCCTCTTCGGCAGTTATGCTTTGCTGAACTTTCTGAAAGATAAAAAAAAATAGTAGCACAAACGATTGTGAAGTGAATAAATAATGAAATTCATCTGGTCGAGCATACACGCAGAAAGGATTCGGACAAACGGAATATAATACACAGTGTAAAAAAAAAACAATAGAAACAACTAGTCTGATGAAATATTCGCATAATAGAAGTATAATACCTGCTTTGGAAACACGAATACGAAGTTTAAAATTTTACCAGCTAGTAAATTTTTCACCACCGCACTTTGGGTCTAAGCATATCGCAGTGAGCGAACCACTTTCTCCATCAATTAAGAGAAGTTCGTAACGAGCTTTATTTATTTATTTCTCTATTTCAGATACTGTCAATCCCAGTAGGATTTTTACAGGTTGGCATATATTATATACGCACAAATAGCGATAAAACAGGTTTACATAATTTCAACAATGATATTTGCAATCGACATGAAGCAGGTATACACGTATGGCAGGAAATAAAACATGAATAATACAGTGCATTTGGCAAAAAAGGGATGAAATTGCATAGGCAAATACAATGCTTATACAGATTTTATCTTGTAGAACGACGTGAGTGGTGTGTTATTTCCGGCTAGCATAACCTAATTATTGCGCGACAGTTCTTCTACAAGGGTTACAAATTTCGGCAACGATGTGTTAGTCGTTATGCAGGGGCCATTATTATTAGGTCATTATCAGGGGTCATTATGCAGGGGTCCTGATCATTATTAACATAATTCTGAATCTTAACGCTTCTTAACTCCAATCTAATCGGCAAAGGTTCATTGGCTTTAATAAATATTCTTAGCTATCGTCATTCCATAAGAAATAATTTGAGAAACACGTCTCTACTTTATTGCCTTCAAGTGGGTGCTGTGGGCGCTGTGAATGCTGTGCTTACAAAAAGGTTAGATCAGCTAACCCCAAGGGACATTATTGAGGCAGAGGAGCCATGTCAGGCAAAGTACGACGTTGTTCCTCACTTTGTAGAGTCGAGAAGGAATCTCGACTTTAGAGAGAGAGAGAGCATATGTGATACCGACTTGTTCTTCACGAAATGTTTGACTGCAATTGTTAAGGCGAAAGCCTTAAGTGGCTCATATCCCCGATGGCTTTAAAAAACACGTCGTCTGGTCCATTGGTACAAAAACTATCATCACCAGCAATGGCTCATACTTCCGCTAAACAAGCAATAAATGCAATGGCTGATCCCTGTCGTAAAGCAGACGCTACAAGCCCTCAGCAAAGTGACGCGTACATTACAAACAGTCATTGGAATCGCGCGTAGAACGTACAGAAACGCGGCGACTAGTCGAGTGGTACAAAAAAAAAAGGGGGAGGGGGGGAAGGACGTGATTTTCTCAATGGCTCATACCCCGTACGGCTGAGGCTACAAGCGCTCAGCAAAGTGAAGCGAACAGTTCGTGCATTCACTGAAATCACCAATACAACGCACAGAACAGCGTGCGTTTCAGTCCCCTGCTGATAGGATGCATCGTCAAGGGGAAGGGAAACGTCCTTGGCGCGCGTTTGACCTCGCTATGCGAGCGCGCGAAGCCGCAGCTAAGCGTCGGAAACGAGCCGATATGAATCCGAACTGACGGTGCATTGCCAAGTGTGCAGCAGACTTTCGCATTCACGTGTTACAGGAGTGCAACTGGTGCCGAACCTTTGACGATCAAATTAGTATTTTATTCGGAGGGATAATTGTGCTTAAAGGGGCCTGCAGGCACGTAAAGACATTAACAGATCCGAATGACACGTCGCGTGTCACTCTTCGCGAACGCCGCCTCAAGGATATAATCGAATTGCTATGATTTCCCCAGGAAAATGTATCTCTAAACGCAGCTATAGTGGGCGAGATAACGTGATACAGTTTGTGCTCATATAGGAGGAATTATTGTTCAGATGTGTAATTTCACGATAGTATTATGATTTGTGTCTGCTAGTCTGTTGTATAGTTTTCAGTTCACGAGAAAAGTTAGAAGCTCTCGTCATGCAGCGCTTTGACCTCTTTAGCTCTCAGAGGGGATCAGTCATGAGATATCGCGGTGTTTAGGTATGTCACAGAGATGTTACACTATGTTACCTCTCTTGCCATCTGTTTCCTGCCGGGCCAGTGCTATATATTACACAAGCTGTCAAAAAGCGTAAACGCGCTCAGTTTCATGCTTCAGGTGTTGGTACCTGCCCTGTGTCGCCTTATGTATTGGAGCAAGATACATAACCGGACGTGGGCGTACGCATTCTAGTAATCACTTTTCGTCCCGCGCGAGCGTACAATATACATTCGTGGTCTATAATTCATGGAAGTGCTAGTCGCTTGACGTTATATTGCAATGGCCAAAAAATATGGCTGTATTAACAGGAACATCTTCAAATAGAAGTGACTCAGGATATTCGAACTTACACTTTCATGCCAAATATATATATTTTTTTATATTTTCTATTACTGAAATGAACGTATTCCCTTAAATACGTTGCATTTTATTCCATGTTCGTTGAACTTGGCGGCTAGTAACTGAGCGAAAAATGATACGCCGGAGGTTGGCTTACAAAGGACACTTAAAATCACTAGTGGTATACGAGCATGTGTCTTTTACATGGCAGGTAGGACCAGACAATTGAAGTAACCCTTACTTTCGGCCACAAGTAAATATCAAACGAAATGGAATGCTTTATTGGATGCAGAAGGATTAAAATCGTCTCAGATATTGCCGCACCCCTGCACTTCACCTCACTAACTCCCTGCAGTAAGGCGAAAGCTGTGAATCACTTCAGCCAACTAGGAAAAATAATTAGAACAAGGTATCCCTCGTTGTCCACCTATGATCGCCTCCTCTCGATACGAATTCAATGGAAGCTTCTCGGATGGGTGACTAGCGCCTGTGTGACTAGCGCCCAATGGGCGTGACCGCTTCTCTTCTCTGGAACATGCAGCCAACTCTCCCTGGTCATCGGCTGGCACGAGCCCAAGCATTCACTGTATACTACACAGTGATGAACCATACACTGCCAAAACTGTGGGTTAAGAAACTAAATCTTTATTGGGCGACCTTGTGCCAAGCAAAACAAGCAACGCTTGAACCATAACATAGAGGCGAGCATGGTCGTCAAATTCTGAACTGACGGGTCAAGTTCGTCGACTATTTGTACCTGTATCACCATACATTCCATGCAGAATGATCACTTGTGCTCGCGTACGTTCGAGAGCGTACAAGGCTATTCACGTCGCACGCGCAATATGATGCCGTGTGCTGTAAGTGCAAGAGTGAAGAGACCATCGATCATCTCTTGTGCCACTGCTCTCACTTTGATAAACTACTCCAGACTCAGCAGTATGCCTTGCACAACTATATATGACAATCGGCCATTTACAGAAGCAAATGTCTTGGGAGCCTAGCTTCACAGCTCATTAGCTCAGAAAGCCACTCGAGCTCTTCCATAGTACCCGATGGCGACAAACTTGAGTTGCCGACTTTAGATACGCTGGATTTGGCTTAGTGCATCCGAAAGTGGGATCAAGACTCTTGGCTTCTCGATGTCTCTTTATATCTCTCCCCCGTCCATCTCCCAACGCGTAGAGTAGCAATGTGGACAAAGACTGGTTCACCTCCTTGCCTTTCTTTCTTTCTTTCTTTCTTTCTTTCTTTCTTTCTTTCTTTCTTTCTTTCTTTCTTTCTTTCTTTCTTTCTTTCTTTCTTTCTTTCTTTCTTTCTTTCTTTCTTTATTTCTTTCTTTCTTTCTTTCTTTCTTTCTTTCTTTCTTTCTTTCTTTCTTTCTTTCTTTCTTCTATAGAATCAGTGACAATATTGAAAAAAAATTGGATCAAGTGGCACGTCTTGCACCTGCCAATAATTTGATAACGAACTCGTAACACGAAACCTGGTGGAAAGAAAAGCAACTTCCGGCGGGAAGCAAAAGAACGTACGTGCGACAATAATGTACGTACACACCTTGTGAAAAGTATATGGGCTACGTTGCCTGCGACAGGCAGGCTGGCCACGGTCTTTGTAAGGAAGTATCTTTGGTGTGTCGTTAGTTTCAGCGTCCCCGGGAATGAAAAGCACTCTCGTGCTTGTCATCCAGAGGAGGGAGGGGGGGGGGGTCGGGTGAGGAAAGATTCTGTAAACGTCCATGTCTGTTACATGTCCATGTAAACGGACATGTCTGTTTCGTTTGCTGCTGAAGTTTTGATTCGGAACTTCAACCCCTGAATGTCCGGAATGTCAGGTGTGCAACGGAGACAGCGCTACACCGCTGAACAGCATATATGGTGTAGGCGCCGAGTAGCCTGTATTTTTAAGCAAATAGCTTTCTTTGACTCTTTAGGTTTAGCTTTCACTTTAGCTTGTTTTCGTCGTCGGTGGTTGCACTTACACCGCTGATTCAGAGGTGCCGAAGGAAAGGGCGCGTGCTCGTGCTCTTTCCAACTGATTGCTGGGCGCGTTTGTCACCGAACGCCGACCATTGTAGCTCTTTGGGACGCAAGTGTCCACCTATACAATCCCTTTATATGTGCTAGTTAACGACTCTGACTTTTACAGAACTAAGCAATGAAACAACAAACTTGCCACAGATGTGCTCACTGCAGCGATCCTACGCCGTCAAACGCGTCATTGCTTTGATAAACCGAACAGCTTTCCATGAGCGCTCGGCTATTCGCTCTAGTTGACGATAATAGGCAGTCCTTTGTAAACAGCCTTTCTTTTTCTTCTTTTTGACATAAGCGCGCATATGTAGGTGGAGTTTGAATCAACTCTCACCTTGAGCTTCAGGTCGAGGTCACTCGGGGGCTCGACTCCGTTCCGGAAGGCAATGCGGCGCAGAACGGCCGACGCCTCGGGGAGCCGGTCCTGCGACAAGAGCCACCGCGGAGATTCGGGGATGACCCTACAACGAACACGCGAGGTCCGTCAATGACGGAGGCTGGAAGGCTGCAGGCGAAGCTGTTTTGAGTGTAGCCTGCGTGAGGGAAGCTGCTATACAAGCCATAAGAAGGGGAGGTCATAGGGAGTCGTGGCCGACTTGGTGTTGAGTGAACGTCCCTAAGGTGATACGAGGAATGCACGCTTAAGCCCATGACTTCAGGGTTGTTGTACCGAGTGTCACATAAATAGAAACGACTGCAAGGGAGCAGTGGCAATTGTCGCGTTCTTGTTGCATTACCTAAATCGTGCGTTGTGGCTTTTATTCAGCCTTTCGTTTCATTTGATGGCACTTTTGATGATAATATCTATCTCTCATCCTGCTAAAAATTGCTGTTGACGTTGCAACAGGTATAAACAAGCAAATATGCCTTAAACAACACCTTCGTGATGCCGCACTTGCTAATAATACTTATTCGTATCAAGTACCACGATGTTACACAACCAAGTGCGCAGGCTTTCTGCTGAGAGGAGTCCCTAGTTAATTTTAAACCCAGGCAGTGCAGCTTACAAGTCTTGTGCCTGCGTAAAGGATCCTATTGCAGTCGCGCACATGTTCCGTGATTCTGTATACGGCTTCGTTACGAAATACAGTTGGCAGTTTCTTATTTTTGTAGCGTAAGGCTGCGGGAAAGTGGAAAGTACCTCGAAGAACAGCACATAGTAACGTGGCAATGCACGGAGTGTGACCTGACCTTCATTCGTACAAAAGGGAGTTGAAATGATTCAAGTGCGAGAAAAATGGTTGCTTAAGAAGCGTAAACTCAACGATAGAGAATCGATGGGAATGCTCTAGAAGCCTGTTTGAGTATTGCTCCCACAATGAGCAATCAATGAAATGAACAAATATAGCGCTATCTGACGAGGTAGGTTTTGCTGTTTCACATAAACCAATGGCTTCGCAAAAATTATTTTCACCGGCATTTCATACCCAATTTCATTCTTGTTATTTGTTTCCTCTCAGCACCAACATTTGTCTATGATTTGATAGTTGTCGTCTCGCCTTCTCTACTCTGCTTTGCAATGTTGTGGCGCTGAAGTTGGAAGCTATACGGGTTGGTCCTCTGGTGCTAGAAATTAAGTTAACAACGCACTTGCAAAGAAGGGCGCGTGCGTTCACATCGCCCAGCTCCCGATTAGCTGACTCCTGGAAACAGCACCCTGTCGTCGTGAAACAAAGAAAATTCCGTTCATTTCGTGGCTCCTGTCATTGTGGCTAACCTTCGCGCGTGCCCAGTAGATAGGCGCACGCGCTCCACCGGTCATTGAACTGCCGGACTCTTACGGCGCCCGCAGTGCGCGGTCGCTCACCTGATGTAGCAGAAGAGAGGCACCGCGCACGAGGCGCACACTGTTGCCAGCAGCACCCAGGTGCGGCTCAGGTAGGCCACCAGCGGCAGCAAGCACATGCCCAGCGTCCAGCCCATGCACGCCACGCCCAACGTCAGGGTGCGCTGCTTAGCTCCCACCAGCTCCAGTACTGCGCGGAGAGGGCGGAAGGGCAAGAAACTCGGTACAACGAAGTATTCGGTAAAAGTGCTGCAATAACCCCGTATAACGAAATGAGTTGCAGGGGGCCGATTTCCTCGGGGAAAATTTTACATGGAATGCACTTGCCGGACGAGAACCACGCTTCTAGCTTTTCTTGTTGCAGAAAGGTCATAATGCACCTTCTTTATGACTTCATTGTCTTTAGTGTGCAAAGGCAAAGCTCTGCCCTGTAGTGCTTCACATGCCCCTCAGGCATGTGCTTGGAGACGTTTCTTAACGAACCTAGGAATGAACCGTTATTAGAGGCGTTGCTGCGGCTCACCGAACCAGGGACCTCAATTACCTGATAACGCGAAGCGGTCGTCATGATCCTCTTCGTGTGCCAGATCGTTTCTGTTGTCCTTCCTTTTCATATATGGCGCACAGTAATTAAACACAACTGATTTCATTTTCTCTGTACTTTCTTTCTTTGTATTATCCTTGATATTTTTACTTGCATATTGTTATAACTGCAGTGTATTTATCATTTCTCAGTTGAAGTCTACAGCGACACGTGCCAATCTGGTTGCCTATCTTATGTTTTCTTACTTCCTTTCCCTTCCCCTCCTTCCTTAACCTGTCTTTATATTCCGACGTACACTGCAAATAAACGCCCATTCTTCCAGCTTGTCAGCGTGTGTCTGCCTCGCCTGCGTCAAGCGCAGTGTCCGACTTACGATGTAACACATATAGTGTAGAAAAACGAAGTAAAGCACTTTAGCAGCAATATTACTGTAAGAGTACATCGTCAGATGCCGAGAGCATATTGCATGAATATTTCTAGTGAGTCGCCGTGATAGCTCAGTGGCTATTGCGTTCTGCTTCTGAGCACGACGTCGCGGGTTCGACTTCTAGCGATGGCGGCCGAATCTAGATGGAAGCGAAATGCAAGAACGCTCGTGCGCTTAGATTTGGGTGCACGTTAAAGAGAGTCGTGTGCTCAGAATGATCTACTACATCGTTTCTGGTAACCTCCTGTGCAGTTTCGCGAAGTTAAACCCCGCGATATTAGCTTACGTTCGTAGTGTCATCGCTCCAGACTATCCCTGTTCGTTGCCTTTACGTTTATTTGCATACTTTTATGTATCTAAACCAAGTTCCAGCAGGCCGACCAAAATTTTGGACTTCCTAATAGAAACGCTCACCAGATAGTAGTTTGCCATTTCGCACAGTGGTTTAGCTGACTTTGTCCACGTAACCTTAGGAGCGCCAAGTTATACAGTTCATTGCGATGCCGAGAGCGCGGCAAAGCTGGACGCACCGTATGTGACTCACTGATGATGTAAGGCACCTGGTCGATCTGTGGGTCCAGCAGGGCGTTGACGAAGCGCATGACGACGAACATGGCGAAGTTGGTGGACAGCACGGCGCCGAAGCCCGAGAGCGCGGCCAGGGCCACGATGGCGAAGAAGGTTGGCTTACGACCATACCTGCGAGAAGAATAACAGTAGCTTAGCGGCTTGACTTTTTTTTTTATTTACGACCACATGGAGCAACGAGATAATGAAGCCGGGGAATGCAAAGTGAAGCTAAGTTTTTCCCTTTTAAACTTGAATTGTAGAAATTACAAGGAAAAGAAAAAATGAAAGTGGACGAAAATACTCGTTGCCGGAAGTGGGAGTCGAGCCACGTCTTCCACATCCGCCGCCATGGCCGATGGGGGGGGGGGGGGGGCGGTGGCGGCTGGTTAACACTCCCAGAGCTAATCTAGTCCACACACCACAAAAACCATAAAAGATTGGTGGTAGGATGGTCGCCTCGCGAGCTTAACGGTAAAACACAACACGAAGAAGGTGGAAGATGTGTGTTCAGCTCTCAACGGCGACAAGTTCATTTTTTTGTACACGTTCCTCTTTCCTTATTACATCTACAGTTCAGTTAAAAAAATTAACAGTTTAACTTCCCCCACGTATCCCATGATTTCATTATTTGTTTGTTTAATAGCGGTTGCGACTAGACCATACCATTGTGACTTGTTGCTTTTGCACTAATCATGCTTTACAAGTAGCGCGGAACTTGAGAGAAAACTGGGGTCTGTTGGTGAGTGCAGAATGCCTTTTGGGATCAGGCACTTCACTTAATTTATGTTTCACAATTCTTGACTCGTTCAACAGGACCACATAAGTGCCATGCGTCCGTAGATCAAGTCGGTTGGCGATAATGCGTATGAGAGTGTTTATCGTAGAGTGAATTACGACTCACTAATGAATTGACAGTGACAGTTGTAGTCGGCTCACTCCCCTTGTAGACTTGATATCCACCAGTGTCCGCCTATGGAATCCCAGAATGCGTTGCCAGAATGTTATGAAAACAACAACAACAAAAAAACGCAGATCCAACGCACTTACGGGAATATATGTAAAGCGAAGTTTTTTTGTAAAGTGGTTAGTTAAATTCTATACAACTCATCCTCTCCTGCGCCGCGCTCTGCAGCATAACCGAACAGCTTACTTGCCTGCCGGGCAAGACGCGGAGACCTCCACCATGTGACCAAGGCTACCGCGGATTACACTGCCTCCGAGATCTGTGCAGTTTTCATCGAACCTTATTCGGGATTCCAAAACCTCACGTCCATCACGTGTTTCCGGCTTCCGATGTCCCTTTCGCCGCATGCAGACAGCAAATGCATAGCCTTCGCGATCTGCATCTCCTATCCAGAGGGGGCCGTCACTGGGGCCTAGATTCGGACAGCGGGCTATGGCACTGTGTCCGGGATCGGCTCGTTTTACACGGCGAGAAATGGACCGATAGGACACGCCAAACCCAGGAGAAGAAGGAATTGTAAGTTTTGCTTGAATAAAAGAAGCATGCGTTCGAAGTCGTCCATATGTCGCGGTGAGGATATTAGGTGTGATTTTTTTTTTATTGAATAATTCCGTAAGGAAGAGAGTCGGTCACCGGCTCGCCTCTAGAATGCTATACGTATAGGCCAATTCGTTATACGAGTAGTGGCCTGAGTTTAAGCTTTTCGGCTAGGCCGCTGCGGCGGCGAGTTGACAAACGCGGACGAGCAGCAAATCTGCCTTGTCTATGTTCGCCAGATAGCTACAAGTCTGGCCATTTATTTAAACTGTGACTATACCGTGCTGTGTTCTGGGCAGCTGCGAAACGCAGCCATGCGAGTGTGCCATACACTGGACGTGTTATTTACACGGTATTATCCGATGAACGTGCAGTGACGTTACGGAATTTAACGTTTTGGCCGCCTGTCTCTTTTCTTCCCGGAGGTGTTATTTACGCAATATTATCCGATTAGCGTACACTAAGGCTAAGGAATTGAACGTTTTGGACACCTGTGCCTTATTTTTCTTCCTGTCATTGCGTTCTGAATAATAAAAAAAAGAAATGGAAAGGAAAGAGACAGGAGATGGACAACAGGCGATAGTAGTAAAGAATGTCGGCAGCCCGGAGTGCCCTTGAGAGTAATAAAGCTTCCAATAACGAAAGAGATCTTACGCAATCAACCGATAAAACGAGCATTCGTAATGAGAAATGCATGTTGATCGCACCGTAGAATACTCACTTGTCAGCCAGTGCACCAATGACGACAGTTCCAATGACGCTTCCCGCGGTCGCTACAGAGTACACGAGGCTTGGAAGGTGACCGTGAGAACAGACCAAATCCCACTGCAGAATTAAGGAAGGCAATGTTATATGTTCTTTTAACTTCTTTACTTTTTTTTGGGGGGGGGGGGATGTTAACGACAGTGCGTATTCAGATCAACTCGGGGTTCGTGAGATCTGAGTATCTGACCACTGCCGTCTCGTGAGATTAGACAAGTTAAAGGCTTCTAATGCACGTAGGACAACGAAAAAGGCGTCAAAGTAGAGCTTGGAATGAAAACCGCGCACAAAGTTAGAGTTGGGGCCATGAACGGAGCGGTATTAATGCGCTGTTACCGTCTTTGTAGGCGGTGGGATCTGCTGCTTCAGCCTTCTTCGCTTAGTGCAGTTTACTCCTTTAATATAGATGGAAGTTCATCGCCTTCGAACAGTTGTATTTCTATCTCTTTAATATATACGTGGCTCGTATACAATTCGTTTTGCGATTCTAACATACGAGAAGTATTCTTAGCGCTGAATAATATGCTGCTTTATAATAAATCACATTACACATTGAACCACCTTTTCAAGCAACGTGAACGGCGTCCTTTACAATTAATCGTCGAAGTCGCAATGACTAGAATGACTAGCGAGTAAAGACCATCAGGAGGAGGTCCGCCATATGTTCGCCGACAAATTAAAAAGGTGTGTTCATGGCTGAACAGCTACTACGGACCCCGATGTTTAAAAAAATCCCCTATGAACGATTTTTAAGGTCCAAGAGCGCCTTCCCTAAGCCCATCAACAATGAGGTACTGGGCATTGTGGCAATGAGTAAGCACAATCTTGTACTCGTAATCTGTTGCAGCAACAGGTGGCTTTGGCTTGGTGATCGAGACTGAAAATGGCTCCATCTGAGCTTCTCCTATAACGTTGCCGCGGTGTCTCGCAACACTCCCACCAAACAAGTCTCTCTTACGTATGCAAAAACGAAGACGTGAAGCTTATTTGTGGGCTTTAACTGACCCTTCGGAGAACACAAGGTGTTGTTGCAGGCACGCACGCGGTAGACCCTTCTTTTGCATATTCTCAAGCAAAGCGCCGCTTCCTTCTCAGTAATTTTGAAAAGGCCACAAGAAATCCTCGATGCCTCCTGTCTAATCGTATGCAGTACAGTTAAGAGAATCGATACGCCCCGTCGTAAATAACCGTGCCTGTGTATTAGTAGATCTCATCTTGTCAGCGAAGTGTTCGTTCCTTACAACAAAGTCCTTCCCTGACGTAATAGTTCTGTGGAAACCTGCAAGGTGGAGAGAAGCTCAGATTGTAGAGTGGCTGCCCTGGAATGGCGGTGGTCCCGGGTTCAAGTCCCGGACCATGACGAAGTTTTCTTCAACTGCAAAGCTTTTCCTTCGAGGAACCTGTATGCGTTTCCTTTGTAGTACTTAGCTACGTTTGGCTAGATGGCTCATATTCCATTTATTGATGCCCTTCTCTGCAGCATGAGCATCGAGCGAGTTTTCAGAGCCGCTGAAGATGCTTTCTCAAGAAAACCAGGGAGGATTATCGAAGAAAATTCTGAAAATCAGTTTTTAGTGACCACAAACAACGTGTGAACGATTGTAGTGAAGGCATTGAAAGAGCTAGTCCAGCTCGTTGCTTTTACTGCATTGCTGCAATGGCATTAAAAGTAGGTTTCAAAGTAATGTCAAAGTAATATATTACTTTTTTAGTAATTGTTCAATTACCATTGCGTTGATGTAATTTCCTAAAGGTAATCAATTACATGTTTTAAAGAAGTTGCTGTACATTGTTACTTTTTTTTCTGACCTGTACAAAAGAAGTCTGTCGGTTAGTAATCAAAACAATAGTATCTGAAAGATCCTTTTGAAGTGCCATGGAGTGTGCGAAAGTCTCAGAATTGAAAGCGTTATTTCTACCAAATGTGCATTTGATGGTGGAGTGTGTAATGTTTTTTTTTTTGATGGCAATGGGCATGACATTACGCTACGAATGTATTCGTGTATTGACGCAGTAGTTGTGTGGAAACCCGCATGGCAATAAACAACTGGAAAATGAGACGTCCACCCAATCAATGTCTTTTTTTCACGTCATTATTCGGGTATTATTGATTTGTGAGATAAGAAACATTATACGAGAACGTGCTGTGCCCCGCATCGTGCGGAAAATTCAGTAAAACTCTGTAGTGAGATTCGGCTTGAGGCCACGTGCTTGAACCCAGCCATTGTGACTACAATTATAAGAATACAGGCATGCGGTGGCATTCCCGCAGAGATGCTCGCCCTCGAAAAAGACCCAGGAAATAAAGAAATAAAAGAGCAGAAACTACGCGAAAAGATAAGCACGCGTGAACGACTGAGCGATGCGGCGCGAAATAAAATACATTGATAATTCGCATCGTTTTATCTGGCCGTGATGATATTTGGAATGTGAATGAATGGGGAAGAGAAGGTTTGCTCACAGAAGAACGCGTAAAATAACTTTCATGAGAGTGGCTTGTTGGGCTAGTTGGTACATGGTTATGCTAGGAGAATGCCAGCAAACTTTAGAGCAGGAAAAAATCGAGAGGCAGACATAGACAAAGAGACCTTCCTGTCTCTTTGTCTATGTCTGCCTCTCGATTTTTTCCTGCTCTAAAGTTTGCTGGCATTCTCCTAGCGTAAAATAACAACCGGAAGGACAATTAATTGCGCCATACTTTGCTGGTGGTTGCTTTAAAATTGGTGCCACACACACACACACACACACACACACACACATATATATATATATATATATATATATATATATATATATATATATATATATATATATATATATATATATTTCCGTTTCCCGTGCCTTCAGCACTGACTCCATGGCTTCCATTCCGCAATTACAACAGGTTTCTTTGTAGTCAGCAAGTGAAAATTAACCTATGAACTTTAGTTACTGAAAGAGTTCGTCCATTCTTATTTGCGATATTCTGCTGGCGGACATTGTGTCGCTGCAAAAAATAAGCCTTCTTTTCTTTAGTGCGCTGCTTTACAGAATTGCTTTAAACTCTTTGCTTGAACATCTGGAGCGCTGCGATTCACATTATTTGCGCAAAGTCCATTTAAATCGATATTTTTGCGAGTATCATGATAGAAGGTGCAAGAATTTTGTTTACGCCCATTATAATCTTTAAAAAACAAAATCAAAATCGTCGAAAGATAACTGTTAAACATCGCGTTATCATGAATCTATGTCCTCTGGGTTCAAAAATACGTGTTACTCATTTCCGGCAACCTCTGAAATGTGTACTTTGTAAGCATAGTTGCCAAAAGAAAACAAAACAAGATTGCAGCTCTTCAACAACCTCCACCCCCTGCTCCTGTAGCTGCCACTCGTGGTCTTTTTCGCTCGACGTATATCTTACCATTTCCGCCCTGATGATGTACGTCTGAGCAGACGTGCACTGCATAAAGTATGATAAATTTTCTTGAGGAAAGCTTTCACCGAGCAAAAAAAAAAAAAAGCGCCCTCTCTGCGCCTAAAGAAAAGAGCAAATTATGCGAAATGACACCCACTGCCCCATTTCGTCGCTTTATCTGCCCGTAGCTTCCTTCTAGTGAGGCGAGCGTACAAACAGCTGACGTCACATAAGGGACGAGTTAAGACTTCTCGGAATCGCGAACAGAGAGAGCAGCTTCCTTTCCCGTCAGCGCGATCAAGTCGTTCTACTTAGTGCGCATTCAGCTAACGCTACCCATATGAAGACTGAAGTGCCTCTACGCCCCTTGCAGGCCGCATAACCAAAGGTAAAGGAAAGAAGTGTTACGCCCGAAGGACACGCTTGCTGACCTTGATCGGCGCCATTGCCGTAGACACTCGGAATTAATTGCCTGTTGCAACTTGGCTTCAATGCGCCGCACCATCCGTATGCTTTCAGTTTCACAAGCGAGCATGGGACAAAGTATAATAATATTTTGGTCGCAAACTTAAACGGGCACGTTGAAAAAGAAAGCTAGAAGGCACGCGAAACGAGTATAGGTGAAATTGTTGTTGTTTATTAACTGCGCCAATGTGGGAAGCTTGACTCTTGCGGAGTGCGCTGCTTCAGAATTGCAGCTAAAACAACAAGAAGAAGAACAACAACACAAAGCACATGAACAAACAGAAGTGCGCTGTACGACGGTGCATGGAATTGCGTTGTTGTATCGCTGAGCATCTGGTCGCTGAACACTTCGCAGCTCGAAAGCTCCGCGTCGGAAAATGCACGTCGGAGTTACACACAACTTTTAAACAAATACATGTAGACAAGTTATAGATTATTTATAGACTTATTGTAGACCGCTTTTGGTCTTCTAATAAAATTGTCCTTTCGACTATATAACGTTTATATGCTGTTCCAAATACGAATATATCTATCGTTGGAAACGTCGTTTTCAACGAATGTTATCCCGTTTTACCGTCTGACAGCAAACAAATGAAATTGTGAGCGAATGTTATTCGTTGGAAATGACATTAAATTCTCCGTATGACAGGGCCGTTAAGAAGTTAACGAACTCTTATATGTAGCATTCCGTGTGTTGAATAAAATAAATAAAGATAATTGTTACAGATACCTTGTGTGTTCGTTTTTCAGGTTATAGTGGTAGAATAAAACTATTCGGTATTCGGTTCGATAATTGAGGACTCTACTTATAGAATATATCACTTCGGGTTGGTTCGAGCATTCCACATTTCCAGCATATAGGACGACATCGCCTTGGGAAACAGTGAGTCTCAAATACTTTCCAAAGTGTGTGTTAGGTATTTGAGTTGAGGATCGTGTGTCGCCTCACATAGGACTTTTTTAAATTGCACTCTAATCACGTTGCCACAAATTATCAAATGTCAACTTGAGCGCGCTTGACAGTCCTCCGGCGTATCATTTACGTTAAGAATGAACGCTCAAAAAAGGACAGCGCTGCTCAAAGGGCCTGTTAAAAATAGGGATGCCGAGCGCAGGGTCATCGTCCGCAACTGCCCCCCTATCACAGCGGCTGTAGCCCTAGAAAGCAGGCATGAGCAAATGGATGTCATGTTCTGTGTCAGTGACCCATAGGCAGCGAAGTATACATATATATGTATTTTATGTGGAGAGAGAAGGCTATAGGCAGTGAGAGAGCTTAAGCACCAAGGTGCATTTTGACATAATAGGGATATATCTGGGGAATAAATAAAAAAAAGCACTGTATAAATATAACTAGAACTAGCTTAAAACCGGTTAAATTATCTATATGTGCCCGAAAGCGAAAAACGCTTTTGCATTACGTTTATATTAAGCATCCTCAGTGAAGCTGCAGATTAAACGGGATGCTAGATTTCTGCGCGTGATACAGTACAGCGTGTATATAGAAGGGCCTCGGAGATATAGTGACTAAAATGCGTTAAATTATAGGCTTTTACGTGCTCAAATCATGATTTGATTATGATGCACGCCGTAGTGGGTGACTCCGGGCTAATTTGGACCACCAGGGGTTCTTTAACGTGCACATAAATATAGGTACACGGATGCTTGAACATGTAGCAACTAAAGCATGGTTAGGGATATGTAGATGTAGAAGAGAGGAATTATAGAGCGAAAAAGAAAAAAAAAGAGAAAAGGAGGATTCATGACTATCACTTAATCACGGGCGCCTTTTCCGGGTATTGTCAAGTCAACGTGAAAAGGAGTCTCAGAATAATACTGGTAGCAAATAGGACCAACTGATCAAGACGCCCGACATTACGGGTCGGTGAAACGAACTTAACAATCTCGCGAATGAGATGATCACAGTTTTACCTCGGTGGGCACAGTCTCTTCGTAGTGCAGGTCATCGTAACGAAACAGCTCGCAGGGCTGCCTGGGCGCACTATCGTTCACGAACCACGACGCGTTCCACGACGTCGCCTCGAACCCTACTGCGGTCACCAAGCGTGTCGAGTTGAAGTCCCGCATCGGCTGCACCGCACACTCGTCGTCGCTCACGAGCAGCTTGCGAATCTCTTGGGCGCGAGATTCGTTCAGGCCCAGGGTGTCCAGTTGCGGCACCACGCACTGATGATCGGGCTCGGACAACAGAAATATCAGGTTCATCGAGAAGAAAGGAAACAGTACCTGCGAAGGCAGTAGGAAGGCCCACAAGAGGAACTTCTGGAACTTACCGAAGCCTCCGAGCTCTTCGATCACGTCTTCGAACTCCATATTCGAGCTCTTTCTTGACTCCGAGACGCACGGCGACGCTAGCGCTTCTTTTAACTCGCGCAGGGGCGTGCCCCTCTCCGGCGAACAACAAGTAACCCGACGACGGACGCACGAGCTGGGTTTGGTGACAGCACTTATCGAAACATGGTGGTGGAGCCGAGCTTAACAGAGTCCCTGTTCCTCCCGCGTTTCTCCGCGCGCTTGCTGACGCTGCTATCGCTGGCTGCAGCCGGCCTAGCGAGGACTACGAAGGCTGACAGAGAGCAGGCAAAAAAAAAAACCTTGTACTCGATGCTTGCGGCAAGCGCGGCGTAGCTGAGAGGCGAGGGGAAGAGAGTCGTGCGTCTGGCACGCGGCCGGGCGTTATGTCAGCCTTTATTTTGTTCCTCTCACATTTCCTGCCGACGCCGTCGTCGACAGTTCCCCTCACCATGCCGGTCGCGTAGTATGCGCAGCTTCAAATAACAGCACCCGCTTAGGCCGAATGGGCAGCAGGAGCGCTACGACGATGTGGTCTTACGCAAGCTTGTTCGCGGCCAAGTCGGTGGGCCCTCCAACACCGTGGAGGCCTATTTTGGAATATTAATGCGATTAAAAGGCGCTGTAGGAGCGAGCAGGGACTGTATGAGCTCTGAGAGTAGCCGAGAGGGAGGGATCTGCTCCAACACCTGCTCCGTTCGTTTGCCGCCGGGAGATGAAAATACGACGCGTCAGCGACGGCAGGACAATGCTATAGGGGTCGTCATACGAACCGCGCTTGTGAAACGATCGTGCGGACCAAATGGTAAATAAATTTGCCCGTGCATATTCGCACTGCCCGACGCCTAGAAGCGACGATGTAAGGCGGTCAGATCCGGTCATAACTTACAGCAAGATATGCAAAGGCTCTTCCGATCCATAAAATAGTTCCACATACTTAAGTCCACTCCCATTGTTTGGGGATGCACTGAAGCAGTATTCAAGCGCTCATAGCAGCTTAAATTTACCATGCTGTCCACCAAAGTAACCTTTCTTGTAATACTCGTAGTAGGCCTCCTATGAAGCTCATTTTCCCGGCAAGGTGGAATAAAAGCTGAAAATGCAGATGCATGAATACTAATTGTTCAGTGGCGTAGCCAGAAATGTCGTCCAGGGGGCAGGGGGCAGGGCTCACGTTGCAGCTCGGCCTCCTTCTTATAGGATTTGTCGATGTCTGAAATGCATGAATAATAACTACATTCCCATTTCCAAAGATGCTGCAAACGAAATCTTGAATGCTACGCACTGTCGATACAAGTAGAATATGTATTTTTTCATAAAAAGATATATTCGTATGTTCCAAAATTTGTGCTACAAATAAGTGACATCAGTGCTTTGATGTTTTTTTGTTTGTTGAATAAGTAGCGAACATATCACACGAACTTTATAAAGTTCGTGTGATATTTTCCCTGCTTATACTACTGCTACAATAGAACAACATCAGTTCGAAACTCGCAAAGCAATGCATGCTGCTGATATGAAAAACGTAAAGGCCATGAAATTAACGAGTTTAGGACCAATATTTTAATGAAAGTTTGTCAGTTAAGAACTTTGTTTACATTTTTGTGCATATGGAACGGCCAGGAAAAAAATCTCAATTACGCTGTCCTTCGTTCCAATGTATTGCGCAGGAGAAGCTGTCACCGGTCGTGTATTGTCAGTAATTGCACCGAAATTATGGTCGCAACAGAGAGCACATAGAAAAAGCAGGATTTCTGCAAAATATACATTTGAAATGCGTAGGTAGGGTGGAATATAAAAATGCGAAGACACAGCTTGGTAAGGGGCGAAAATTGTCACTGGAAACAAAGTTCACTGCATGTATACGCAAAACCTCGCAACAAGATATTTAAATATACGTATGAGTCTCCAATAAATCTACGTTTCTAAGCGAAAGTCACTGTATATAATGCGTCACACAAGGCAAATAAACATGTTATCAATCACAGATTCACAGATCACAAATCATCCATTTCGAGAAATATTTTGACAAGGCCGCCGGCCCGGCCCGTTCCCATAATCGCGCTGGCCGTCAACGGAGGTTGTCGTGCGGTGAACGGCCGATCACACCAACGAGAAAAACGCATGCGCTCTGGCTGGCTCTGGCAGCCCGCGGGTAGCGAGAACAAGTTGAATAGGCTCAATGTGTCCTCGCGAATAAAAGTCAAAGTAGAAAAAATAAAAACATAGTTACTTTTGTTGTCCTTAGTGTCTTAACATGAATGTTTTGACGCAGGTGAAAAAAAAATGTTGATATTCTTTTCTGTGACATGATGGCACAAATGAACCGCCACACCGCTTTGGCTCATAGGAGCTCGCTGCGTGCTTTGTCATCTCGTCTGATAGTGTGTTGATCTGACTTGTCTCGTTGTATGGTCCGATGTACGGCTTTAGAAAATCAATGCACCTTTTGCGTCAAATGTATTTTTTTAATACGTCTTTGTTTCTGCGTTTAATAGGCCAAGCCTTGCAGCAGAAAAGGGGTGATCTATGGGGGAGGGGGACCAGTGCTCTCTTCTTCCTCGAGGTGGAGTGGTCCCGAGGTCGGCTGTGCAAAGAAGCGGCCAGGCCCTTCCTTGTCCCTGAAAAAGTCCAAAAAAGCACTCCAAAGCTGGAGTGAGTCCTTGAGCCCGATGTGCGATGGCGGGTCGAGCCACTCCTGCAGGGTGGCAGGTTGGTTCCCGCCCAGGGAGCGTAGTGTCCTTTCTCGGACCGTGTGGGGCACGCCGGGTAGGGCTCGGGTATGAGTGCGGGTTGATGAGGTGTAGCCTTGCTGGTGACAGAAGCTGGCCGGTCTGGGCTCGGCGAAGAAGAACCGCCTCTATCCCGCGAAATGTGCTGGGTGGGCGGCATGCGTCAAATGTTTATGAGAACTTTACATCCATAAAATTTCGAAATTGAAATCTATGCTCTCCGTAGATTCCGCGACCTTGACAAGATGGCGTGACGAGCCCTCTCGCCCTCAAAACGCCCTTGAAGCTTTGTGCTCAGATGGTGCTCCTTGCGTTATGTAACTCCAGGCGCATGGGCATTGCCACGAAATCCAGCCCGAGTTCGCAATGTTCGCGCCGAAATCTCTTTTCGAGCGTAAAAAAAGACATTCTAGACCAAAACCAGAAATATTTCCGACTCCGGGGGTTGTTTTGGTCAGCGGTGCATGATAGCAAGAAAAAAATTTCAGGCCGGGGGGGGGGGGGGGGGGGCACTGACACTGTCAAGGACTCCTTCATGGTTTAAATTCAAAGTTGTAGTGAACGGATGAGTTTCATGAGCCCTAAGTGGCTTTGCCTTAGCGACTGCCGTAACTGTAATAAATCTCTAAGTCAGGTTGTGAGAGTTGCGAAGCTTCTCTTACTTGCACTTGCAACAACGGCTAGGGGTAGCACTCTTTCAGCGCTCTGAGGCGAGTAAAGACCTACTACGCAGCCGAATCTTAAGAATCTTACCCATCTTACGAATCACGCGTTGCGTAGCATCCTATTCCTCATGGTGAACGGTTGATAATACGGCTCGGGCAGGCTTTCTATGTGTCCGATCTTAGAGCGGGCTCCACGTCGTTGCGATCTAAAGCAGGCCGCTGCAGGAACCAGCCAAACTGTACACCGTAAATTTTTTTCATGACGCGCCACGCTCGCTGCTTACGCAGTAAATGAATAAAAGCGCAAAGACATTCCGTGCGGTTAATGTGAACCTTCATTACAGGTTAGGCATACAGCGAAGGTAGGAGCTGATGCGGTGACATCGCGTACAGAAACACACGTCGGAAATTTGTCCCATGCGCGTGCGCTTTCCATACTTCTTTACAGTCAACGGTCTTACAATACACAACAATAATAAAACAAGTGACAACTGCTGATTGACCGTGGCTGCACAATGCAAGTGTCACAAGAACAATTCTAAGGGTAGTACCTGGAACGGCACAGTTCGCTTAATAACTGATCGTTTTTTTTCTTTCTTTTTTTTTTTTGCTAGTGGCACTGGAATGTTGTGGTTCATTGCGTCTGCTCTGCTCGCGAAAGTTTGACAGCAAGTGCCTTCTTATCATCTTTGTACGCAACGGTGTGTGAATTTTTCCCGAGCTGTGGTCGCCTGACTGCACCTTAGCCTAGGTGCAATAATTGTACAAGATAGAAGGCGTGGCTTCACTTTATGGCCATTTAATGTGTTCGGCTGCCGACCGTTGGTGCCGCTGCTTAAGGAATGGAAACGGCCGCAGTGATTTATCCGCGACACGTCGGGCGGCATGCCCGACGTGTGCGTAGTGTTTCGCGTCAAGTTCAATGTGACAGAAGGAAACGACGCCGGAACAACCAACCAAATTGTGCCTCGGGGTGAATGGTTGTCGGAGAGTTCGGCCTCGTTGGGAACGGCGAAGCAGCGGCAAGAAACGTCGCGGTGACTGCGTCCGGAGCGGTGGTAATGTATCTTCGTTATTAATTTGGCTCGTTACACGACGTAAAGGCTGCAGCGCGAGATAGAAAGAATAGGCGGCTGGTGGTACAAATCGAAGAAGACGAGAAGTATTGCTCGTGCAGCGCGCTAGTATAGGATTTCTCTTTAAGATTTTGTGACAGAAACAAATCGGCTTTCCCTCGTCACGCGTAATAAGCCATACCGGAGGAATTTTCCATCTATAGCAGCGCACGCGGGTGTGTCAGCTTCGTCGAGGAAGATCGCTTTTCGAGTGCCTCTGTCGTCTCGGCTGCCTGGGCGGCAAACGATCCGGTCGAACCTGCGCCCTCCCGATCGATCATTCATCGCTAATGCTCGATCGTTTGCCAAGGCAGTGCTTGGGGACCTTGCATAGGCGAAATGGGAGTTTGGGGAACCGTGCAAGGAACGGGTGCTGCAGATGCGGTGCTCCTTTTTTATCGCCGAGTACGCAGTGCGTAAGGGCTTTGAGTTCTTAGCGACTGCAAGAGATGGTTTGCAAGGTAGCACAGCTGCTTTGGCATCGCATGTCACATTGGAACTCGTATGTAAGACTTGGCGGGCCGTCACTCCAAGACATGTCTTGATTAAGGTATGTCGTCAGAGCGTTTGTACTTTACCTTAGGTCGAAGATCAGTATACTGTTGAGAAAAAGCAACACGCAATCAGTTTATGTAGTGGTAAACTAGTACTTCAAAGCTCTATTTTCGGTCATTTGGATAGCGAAAGGTTGATCAGTAAAGGAAAGAAACAATACGATATTTGCTCGACATGAGTCGTGGATGGAGCTAGTTACAGCCACGCAAATTCCAGGATATGAGACGATGAAAAAAAAAAGAATAAAGAAAACGGACACATGGATAGACATGACCATTGGCATTGGCACCGAGCACACAAGCTTTTCATGTTGACAGCAGAGCGAAATCGCATAGCCTAGCGAGCGGAGGAGTCATATTTTGCAGGAAACGTTACGCGGTCACGATGCTCTCTAACCGGCGTTGATATCGAGGGGTATTATGTTTCCACGTTCTGCATATATATACATACGTGCACAACTTTGCAGTGCCGCATGCATTCGAACGTGGTCGTGGATCGCTACCGTGATACGCTATGTCGTTTATCAGCTTTTAGCAAGCCGTGAAACGGGCGGTCGCCTTTTGCTGTTAAGGATGGCGTCTAATTTCTGTCGTAGCCCTAGCGGCGGGCTTCAGCAGATCTTGTAGGAAGCTAAAACAGACAGCACACCATCTGGTCACCTGCTGAGGCTTGCTCGATATCGACATTTGGTTTTTAAAAGATGCCAGCAATCAAGCCAATCGTGACCAGCACATTAGCTAAGGTAGGCATACAACTAGCTTTGCGGCTCACTTCATATGCAGCCTTTGTCGTCCATTTATAGCCAACCGGTTGTCCATGATGGCGTGATTGTTAGATGCACTTAAATCCGAATGTTCCTTTCTTACAAATTTGCGACAATAAAAGAATAATGGATCCTGAACTGCTTCTCTTGGCATGGCACAGTGTTCATTAGGTGAACATCGACAGGTCTTTAACATCTCATGCGTGCTATAGTTTTCATGTGACGTCACAGACACAACTTTTCACTGTGTTAGCACCAGAATATGGCGGCCACGATGGTGTCTGTGTACCATATTATCACACATACATTGTTTTGCTTATTTTGACTGTGACCGTTTCTCAACAGATTATCACAGTTATCCATTTGTCGCTCGTTGCAAGACGTGTCTGCCGTGTTTCTACAATTTCTATTAGAAAGACACCTCGTCACCATATGACAATACCATGAGACAACAGAAGAGTCTTGCTTGCGCTTTCGTCATGCCCTCTCGTTCCTGCTGCTCGGTATTCTGCACAGAGTTACGCTCTTCCGACGACACATCCCGTGAGCTAGGTGAATGACGTCATACCAGCCGTGTCGTGCTTCGTACAGACAGAATTCGCGTGTTTCTGCAGGCCTCGTTTGGGTGGATCTTTTCCGAGGAGGCGTGTAAAAAAATAGATATTTGTTGTTGTTTTTCTGAACAGTCATCATCTGTATTTCTTTCTCAGCCGCCAGGGCTTTCAAGAAATGTTCCGCTGAACACCTATTTACCCCCTCATGAAGTGCGTGGTGCTTTTGTGGAACACTGCATTTCCCGCCAACAGGTCGCACGTAGAATATCACTTATCCGGAATACTCAATGGACACGTAAAGTCCACTAATAACGCCAATATAAATGAAATTTCTTTCACGTCTCTCTCGAAAGAAAGTGGCTGATATAATTCGGAGGCACATTTATGTTTTAAAAGTAGTGTGTTTATTGTGCGTACTTTTATGCCATGTGCCTGCGTTATCGATTATGATTGAGTGCGTGTTCTCTTTAAAAGTGGACCGTGTTTTAATGAACCAGTTGGTAATTTACGTTTCGAAATAATAATTATGGGAGGCAGTCTTAACTCTGCCACGTGCTTTCAGGCTCTGTGCAGTCGCCACTGCGGTTCATTCGCAGAATTGACCTTACGTTACTTTATTTTCTACTCTTGACTTTTGACAGGTCACTCACTCTGTTCTGACCAGTGCATTGAATCTAGTTACGACGACGCAGCTAACTAAAAGTTCGAACGATAAGAAAGCACTTTGGTAAAAGCCCTTCCCAGCTGCGGCGAAAACGACCAGGCACTTTTAGTTCTGTGCAGTATGGCCGCTACACCAGCCCAAAATAATGCATCAGGAAGAAAATAAGAAAAAGGAAAGGAATAAATAATAAAGGAAAGAGTAATAGTTAAAAGTGGGCCATTCGAGGAGAAAACAACGATGCCGTCACTAATTGATGACCCCCGACGCGGCAATGTAAACAGGAGCCCACATAATTGCGCTTATAATTAATTTAGTACGCGTTCCTCTGGTTCCCACTTGCATGGAAAGTGCAGTTTGGCTTTAGTATTTAGGAGGGTGAAACCGTTATTGGAACTAATAAAAGAGAAAAGAAAGCGTAAGCCAGCAGAATCGACTGGTGATGGTTAGTGTAGGGGTCGAGGGTTCTCCTCTGCCCCCTTTATAATATCCGGCTGGCTCGGCTGCTCCGCCCTTCCTGGTTATGTTCGTGGAAAGACTGCACGCATTAGCAGTCCAATGGGAGCATGGCCTCCCACGCGCGTGAGAGGCCATGCTCGCGGTCCCGGACTCGGAGGACCAGCGCAATCTGGTGAACATGACAAGGGAAGCAGCAAAGGCCAGGGGGTACCTGGACTGAGGAGGCCGCCCGCCTCGGGTGAAGAAAGAAGCACTCTTTCTCACTGGTTCAGATTATTAAACATCTATTAGTTCTCTTTTAAGTTAACACAGGAAATCCGTTTTCTTTGCGTGTCCACAGTGCGACAATAACAAATAAAATTCGGCCGTAGGTAAGAGGCAGTAGGCAGAAAGTGCGACAATACGTAACAAATTCTGGAATTTCTTCTCCGCCACGGGAATTGTAACCAGGGGAAAGCAGACTGCTTGGCAACACAACTCTTCTTGCTTCTCCTTGACATCGCAACCAAATAAAACAGACGAACAAATGCAAACACTGTAAATAAGATGCACGTAACAGACAAATATGTTCACACTGTATGCAAACTACACTCGAAACTTCGGTGTTACTTTTCTTTTTCTTCCCTGTACACAGCACTCAGAGAAAGCTAAGTATAAACTTTACACCTACACAGTCCAAAAGGTTGCGGGCCCGATAGATAACTACAGTTAGGGTACTCAGCGTGTGAAACAAGACAGAAATTCTCACGATCTAACAAACACAGTGCTCTTCAGAAAGTCATTCTTACAAGGTGCGGAGGCAGTATCTTTCCCGTGTGACACCGCAAGGTCATTTTGTGTACTTACGAGCTCAGGGCAGCAGCTTGAACCAGAATAGTATAGTTGGAGATGAAAAAGAAATTACGAAGAGCATATCAGAGGTCAAATAGGTTATGGACGCAGCGTTGTTGCATTCTAATCAGTTGCTCCGCTTACCGTCTGGGACCCTTTGGGCAGCAGCGCACAACGCACGTCCCATTGGCCTCCCCCGGCTTACCCTCGTACCTCCGAGGAATTTCGTTAGAACTGCCGCCTGACGCCCCAGGCAAAGGCCCACGCAGGGCACCGCAGTAACGAACGGACAATGCCGAAGAGAAAGTGAACGGCCAGCGTCCAGAGGAGCGGGAGAGTTGGTGGAAAGCGGGCGAACCGTCGAAGACAATTAGGCTCGAGCTAACCACGTGCCGGTGATTGGGCACCCCGTCGTGGGCGGGCTTTGAGGGAGAAAAGGAGGAGGAAGAAGCGATGGGAAAAAGAAATATCTGGCGCCGCTTCTTAGGGGAACTTTGGAGCCGAGCAATTAGCTCTCCTGCACCGCAGGCGTATCTCGAGGGAGGATGCTACCTTGCAGTCTCCCCGGCAACTTCGCGCTCGCTCATTGTCGGATGGCGGTATACTATACCATGTATGCCGTGCTATTGTGTGCGAGTGGCTTGACCAACAAACGATAAAGAAGCATACATAAAGTCTGAGCGTACGTGTACTTTAGACTCTGTGGAAACTTGCACCTTGTGGAGCTTTGTGCCGGCATTTAAGTCATCGGTATAACTTTTTTGTTAAATGTAAGTAGAAGGCGTGCAAGGCTTGAAACGCATGCATTGGGTTTTTTTGTTTTGTGTGTGGCGCCAAATGGCCGAGGAACGGAAATGATTTTGTCGTTGTTAGCGGACGGACGTCTGCTGTGAAACCTAAACCGACAAGGATGACGATTCCGCTTGTGGCAAACACTACGTGTATCCGAAAGCGTCGGCCAGCCTGTCTGAGCCGTGCATGGTTGGTGCATCCCCTTTTCATCCACGCTGTGCACCCACGCGCTGGAGAGTTCATTCCCTTGCGAAACGTCTTCGCTCGACGTGCGTTTCTCAGGGGACTCCGGTTTGTGCATACACTCCGTGTCTCGGGTGTAATGGCATATTAACCCTATATACACAGCCACGTGTGTATAGAATATACATACGTGTGTTCTTTGTGTGCTTTGTGACGCAATCGGATCTGGGAGACTCATTGGTCGATTTCCGCCGTCTCACCGCACGTCTCGCATTGTAAATTATATTGTCACCTATAGGTACCCCAAGATCAACAGTTTAAGATTAAATTCAGGGGAGGTTTTTTTCCGTGCCCAACACACGATTTCATTACGAGGCACGTTTTATTGGAGAACTCCGGAATAATTTCGGCCACCTGATGCTTTTAAGGTACAGCAAGAGACAGTATACAGGGGAGTTTCGCTCTGATAATTTGACACTTTATTGTTTGCAGGGAAGCCGCAAACCAAATAGTGGCCAACATCTTATTTTTTCGTTCTATTTGCGCTACGCCACCATCGAGATGCGGCCGCAGCGGCTCGGGATTGAACCGGCGACCTCGTGTACTGCAGCAAAACGCCGTAGCCACTGAGTTGCCACGGCGGGTAATTCCAAGAGCAAAATAAGCCTCTGGAGCACCCGAGACTTCCCAGCCATCCTAGAGTTTGTAGGCGGGAAATTAAACCGTACGCGCAACATTGCGAAGGCAAGCTTTTGCCGCGAGCCTTGTTCTCGTTCGAAGATTGGTGGAAGGCGAGAGCCGAGGTTCTTCATAGGAGGCGGCGTATATGAAGCCATCTCGCATGCGCGAGTTTGATTTCCCTGGGGCGCGCTATGGCTTGAGGCTTGCAAATTTTACGCGGGAAAAATTACAACTGGCGGGATTTCATCGGCAACTTAGAACGATAAGGAGAGAATATTAGCTAAAGAATATTACGGAGACGTGAGAATTCGTACGGATACCGTTTTAATTTTGCGAACGAAGCAAACTGCGCAGCAAGAAAGTGCGCGATGAAACAGAGACGTATACGTTTGGTGCTTTGCGGAGTGCGTGCGCATGTGATGCAATGTGCGCACTGATAGGATCTCGATCGGGTGAGGTGGGGCTTCACCTCAAGAATCGGTAAACGACGTCGAAGCTGGCTATCGTGATGATGAAAAAGAAAGTAGAAATGATTGTATTCACTTCATTACTAAATGGTTGGGACTCTCATCCGAGTCTTGAGCGGTTCTGATTAACACGGGGCCCAGGACAGCCTTAAATAACCCCTTGCGGTCTTGTGGTCATCACTGTTTTCTTGGGGAGCCTGTGGCGGTATTAGCGCGTCGTCAGGTTCTGTCGTCGACGACCTCCTCTTGGTCCTTCCCTCTGTCTCAGCTCGGGGAATAAAAGGGGTGACGCGGTTTCGGAGAAGAGAGCAGTTATGTCGACATGGAGACGCCCGCTTGAACACTTCTCACACTTGACAGGTCGATGCCCAGGCTTATCGTAACAGCCTTTTCTGGGACGAGGCAAATCATCTTGTCATGGGAACGTACGCCTGAATGTCTCACACTTGACAGTTCGATATCATAACAGCACCTTGCATGCGAAAGTATACTGCCGCACCTGTCCTTCATTCGGTCTCGCAGAACAATTCACCTTCGTGCTCTTGATACGTACGAGTTATTTTTTGCGCATGTTCGATTTGATTTGACGTTTATATATTATTGACATATTATTATAATTAGAAAATAAAATGCGTCACGCATTTGTTTTACTCTCTGTTGTAACACAGATGCTGTAGGAAATGTTACACAGCTCGCCCGGGCATACAGGTAAGTTACCGTCCTCCGGCAAATGGCTAGTGCCTACAAAACGAAGCTGCATGCCCTACGTCGCCGTTACTACAGGGGGCGCAGCAAAGTTTTCCGTGGAAGTTTCGTGACCAGGAAACAAACGTTATTAAAGCGAAAACTTATCGAAGGACTCTGCTTGTACCTTACTTCCGAAAGAGATGAGGATGAGATATATCAGACGCCCGTAGTAATTCTAGATTGACTGTACATAGTTTCTTATTGTACATGTTACTCTATATGCTGTCCGTAAGTATAAATGCTTACTCTAAGTAACTACAATACAGATCGCTTTCCTAATCGATCCGCCTTCGTTTCCAAGAAGATTCGACCGGGTATATATGTATAGCGAGTGCGGGAGTGTATTACATGAGCACACCCATAACCCGCGTCCCACCTTCGAACATCCGGGAGAGCCTTCCCTGTTCTCCAGTCTCTCGCGTCAAGATAAGGGCTCTGAGATGGGGGAGGATCAGTGCCAATGCACGTCTAGACAGGCTGCTCCACGGTCGCAGCAATTCAACGAAGAAATGACGCCACAGTGGCACTTGTGTCCCCCACGCGGAGCAGTCCTCGTTGAGGTAAAGTGCTCGGACGAAACCGTATGGTACACGCGACGACAGCTCAACAGTCGGGCCCATTAGATGCCGTAACGCGTCGGCTAATTCCCCCCTCGCCGTGGAATCCGCCAGGGTTCGTCAAACACGCCACGTGTGCTGCGGGCTCACTGATTCCACGCCGGATTACGCTGCTTCCTCGGAATGAAGCGAATCGATAGAGTCGGTGGCGGGCGGGTGGGAACGGGGGATACCGTATTTGCTCGAAAGTAGGCCGATACCTTAAAGAAAGAAAGAAAAAAAAAAAAACTGGTCAGAACTTTGCACCGCTATCTTTCTCAGTAGATGATGCACGTAATAATTATGACGTCTCGACAGCTGCGCGCGTGTGCTTCACGGCTGGCCATGCACGCTCTCGTTTATCAGAGTGACGTTTGCATATGTCGTGTCTCTTACAAACTTGCGATAAGCGTGAATTAAATTATAGGGTTTTACGTGCCGAAACCACGATCTGATTATGAGGTACGCCAAAAAGCGTGCGCGCGATCGTGGTCTATAGTGGTTAGAGCTAACACTGCAGTAATGCTGTGACGGAAGACGGAAGCTGAATAGCCCCATTGGTCTCGCTGTATATATAAGATGCACCTTACGATGGTGCTCGCGTGTGCTTAACACCTCTCGAGTTTTCTTTTACATGCCTGAAAAGTGGATGAAATATATATAATTAAAGGCACCGACTTCATCCACTTTTGAGGTATCTAACAGCAAACTTGAGGGGTGGTGAGCGTACGCGAGCACGATCCTCGTAGGATATATATATATATATATATATATATATATATATATATATATATATATATATATATATATATATATATATATATATATATATATATATATATATATATATATATATATATACATATATATATATATTTATATAAAGCGAGACCGACGGTACTATGCAGCTTCCGTCTTCCATCACAGCATTCCTGCTTTGTTAGCTCTAACCACGAGACCACAATCGCGCGCACGCTTCTTGGTCTGCCTCATAATGAGATCGTGGTTTTGATATGTAAAACCATATAATTCAATTCACGCTTTTTACGTGCGAAAGCCGCTTTTTGAAACATCTGGTGCGTACGTCACGTGCCAGCTTCTCACCTACTTCCCTTGTGACAGCTAGCGTTTAAGGGCTCTGTGTTAGAGTGCACTGCCTTCGGAATCGGCCCATATATTCTTCGTCAGAGAAACGTGATACCTGCATAGTGGGCATAGTCCGCCTATAATGTACGAAAAGTCGGGAGTCGGTATACGATTTCACGGTGTGGTTTGGCTGCAACCGCCAGACACTGTCCAGAGCGTTGAGAGGTCAGTGAGAGCAACGATGAAGCAAGGTTCTACATGTTTGCAGCGAGCTTCCAAAACAGTAATGCAATTTATTTTCTTTTGGCAGTCAAGCGCCACTTGTATCGGATGACATTGAAGGAAAGTATATTTTGCAGTGCAGGTTATAGATAAAGCATGAGAAGAAAAAGGTAGCGCCGTGCAAGACGGGCTCTGCGGTGGCAATGGCTGCGAGATGGCGTCAGAGTAGCGCGTGTCGTCTGTTCACCGATGACGCCACCGATGCCATATATGGCAACAAAGCACTGCATGAGCGGAGGTCTGTCTGCGGCGGCTGCTGTGAGTCGCACCCACTCGTCACCCACACGCTGTCTGTCGCGATCTCTCGATTAGCGAGGCAGTCATGCCACACTTTGCTCAGTTTGCAACGTGCCGCACGAGACAGATCGTCCGCGCCAGCGAATATATGGCGAAATTAAAGCACGCATAGAGCTGCGCTCAAACTTTGCATTAAGAATTATCGCAATTGTCGGAGAATTCTTTTTTTTCGTTTTTATCCTTTTGAATTTTGGGGGTCCACTTGGAAATGAGGCCTACCTATATTCCAGTAAAAGTGGTACCCCTGCTCATCTCCGCGGCTTTAGCGAGGATAGATGACAACGGCGCCCCGCGGTAAGCCGCTTTTCTCTCTCCCTACGCCCTTCTCGCGTTCGGCTTTCGCGATCTCCGTTCAAATCGCTGTTGTTCTAGCGCCGGCACGTCGGCGTGTGCGCACGTGCGGCAGCTCTCTGCGCACGCGCAGAAGTGGTGACGACAGCTCGTGATTGATGAACCGTCGGTGCGCTTCTGAGCTGAGGCGATGAAGTGAGATTGGGGATTTATTCCAACACGGCGCAGCCATAAAAACCGCCGACACAGACGTCTCCTTGGGAACTCAACGGCGAGCTTTGTGGATAAGGGTGAATGATTTTCAGCGCTAAAATTGAAGGGCACGTGGTGAAGGTTGTGGAGACGTAAATGATGTCTGCATACTCTTAAGGTTTTATGATTGATGCAGTGCGATGGCTTCTAGTACACATTGATTTGGCTCAGTATAAAATATTTGGAACACCTCAGGGCATCGTTATGTCTCACAACACCGCCCGCATATATATAAAGCATTTATTTATTGTGTAATCAACGATAGTCACCTATGTAGCATACCGACACGAACACAATGAATTTGAGAAACTAGGGGTTTATTTGAGCCGAGATTTGTTACTTGCCGCGTTAAGATCTCTCAAGATATTGAGATATTGAAGTCAACTCGACTGTAGCCGGTGGCCACAGAGATTCAGATATAGGGCAGCGTGCAGCGTTTCATCTTGGAAGCCATGACGCCTCGGGGTTGCCCGCCAGAATGTGCCCCAATTTGTGCAGATAACTGTTTAATGCCCAGTTTCATCTGGAGTGATTTTGTACTGCGGTTTTCGGAGCCGCTATAGCCGAACATGCGGTCCTTGCATCGCATTTCACATGCAGCCGTCCTGGCGGCTGCCGGTTTTAAATTTGGGAGCAGCAAGTGGAAAATTTGGTTATTGTTCGCATATGTGTATGCATTCCTATTCGATCCAATGAAAGTAAGACAAACGGGAAAATACTCACTTTATCAAGCTTTTTATAGCATAACGGCACAATATTTTGTCCACACAAAATTTGAGCAGGGAGATCATCTTGACACATACAGTCGGCCACAAAAGTTTACGGCGCACGGGACTTGCGAAAAAAGTTTAATTTATGCAAAGCCTGAGCTGATAGCCTCGAATTCAAACTTTCGACCTCCAGTTTTTACGACCTAGGCAATGATTCCTGTGATGCATTAACTAAGCAGAAATTTTCATTTGTCGGTGAACCCTTGTCCCTTGAACTTTCGCGTTAGTCTGGACAAATTCATCTAGCAAGGCGCGTTGTTACTGATTACCGGCTGACGCCACAGCATCTCTTTCGTAGGCAACTCCAGCACCTTCTACTACTAATTACTACGCGCGCAACGTCACACCTGTCAAATTGCAATTGAAATTGTGATACGGGCTGAACGCAGAGGAACATGATTTGAAGACACATGTGCATTCGAATGAACGCGCTCTTGAGTGGCCGACGTCATACCAGCTATGGCTTCCACTCCGGTCTTATTTGCATTATTGTGAAATGGGATAAGAGGCCTAGTTCTCCTTTCCTCTTCTCTGTGGTTGTGCTTCAGGTTTGTAAGGCAACATTCGCAAGCTAATCTCTTTAATGTGATTTTGCCCGTGTACGTATGTTTCATTTGCGTGTATTCCATATTGCGTTATTTCAAAAGAACAAACTGGCGTTCTAGTTGATACTGCATAACTTGGGGTATAGTGCAGAAAGAGGCACGCAGGACGACAGAGATAACGAGGACACCTAGCTCTGTAATTGTGCGTGTGCTTTTGCGCTATACGGAAAGTTACGCGTTATTCGCTCGACCATACGTCGAGCAGGAAAGTCGACCTGTTTAATACTGTACTGAACAATAAAATGTAGACGTGCACATTCCACTCCTCCCCACCCTCCACACACGTACATACATGCGCGCGCGTACATGCCCTTTTGTTTTTGTCTTATGCGTTATCAGAGTGAGCGCGCCCAAAAAGACGTAATAGTGCGCCAATGTGCAAGTAATATCGCTTTTCTTTCTTTTTTTTCGTTTAATGTAGTATGAGAATTCTGAATCGCACGTCTGTTCCTGCTTGACATAATGCCTAACAAGCAACCTAACCTATAATATTAGAGTATGTAATCAAGCTTTGCCGCACCTCATTATGCGTTCCTCGGTAGAGTGGTCATGGTGATAGATAAAGAATGAAAATAAGTAAACAGGAAGAGAAATAAACAACTTCGTTGCAACTTTAACGTTCACTCACGCACCTCCTTTTCCTGCGAATTAGGGGACGCTTCGACTAATTATATTTGCGCGTACGGAACCGACTACAAGCTACTTTCAGCTCGCGTGTGCTCTTACGTCACTATATGCTATTTAAGCGAGTCTCCCTCCGATCATTTGCGCTCGCAATAATTGATCGCACAACCGTCGCTGTCGGATCCCAGCAAAACATACTCAATCACGGAGGCGTGTCGAAGCAAGTAGTTGGAAGCTGCGCCACAGTTTCGAACGTGGGCCGCTGTTGGACTCCCTCGCACGGCTTCTATCGCTCTCGGCACAGCCTGAGCAGCCGCAGCTGAATTTTCTGGTGATTCCACTTTGAAGATATATTGAGATGTTGCAAATATGAACCAGAAAATACGTTGAGGTACGATGCTCATTTCAGGAAGCGTTTCCATGCTTGGAAAGCGATTTCATTGATCGCATGATTCCGACTGGCGCCTGAGGCCAAGCTCCAATCTTGAAGTTCAAGTCACGTGTAGCCGCGACGATCGAACCCCGGAGAAGGTGCACACGCCCTCGCGGGTGCAAAAAGAACATTCTTGCTCGCGTATGGTTGTTTTTGTTCTTTCTGAATAGCACATATTCTTGTTTACTTGTTTTCTGATGTTTTCTCATTTCTGTGACTTTTTGGTCGTGTACACGCGAGTGTTGTGCTGCAACGCGGCACTAAAGAGAGACTTCGTTTACAGCTACCCAAAGACCATCATTTTTCTGTGTATGTTTATATTGCGGAGACATTTATATTTTGTGAAATGTTATATTCTGTGAACGGGCACACTTAAGTGAAAAGCGCGTTGTTATCGTTCCTTATCGTCAACTGCAGAAGCTTCCAAAACAAAAGCGAATAATTTTTAACTTGATTGACATCAGTAAACCATCTGTGATTTTGGGCACTGAATCGGAGTTATATGGTAACGATAGGCATGGTTATGTCACGTTTTTATAGAAAAGATAAAGACTGTCACGGGGGTGGTGTGTTTATTCTTGTTGATCAAAAAATACAGTCGCAGATTTTAAGCGAGTGAGATGATTCTACTGACGCTGTCTGGGTGCAACTTCGTTTGAAAAATGGAAAATCGCTGGCGGTCTGTTCCCTTTACAGGCCTCCAGGCAGTAAGGTACAGGGTTTAACTAAGCTAGTTGAAGACGTACAAGTGAGAAATTATGACGCCTTAGTGATCGGTGATTTCAATTTACTCGAAATTTATTCGACGCGAAATACCACAACACCTAACGTGTCTAGTGCGTCGGCAAAGGAATTGATAAAATTACGCAACTCAATTGCGCTATCGCAGTTGGTGTGCCAACCTACTCGTGGAAGTAATGTGTTAGACTTACTTTTACGAACTTTCTGCTTTCCGCTTGTGCAGGCCCTTTGTCTAAACACGTTTATATGCTCTTTAGTAAGTCCTTGACATGCGAAATATTGCCTGCAGACTAGGAAATCGCCAATGTTGTTCCTATTCCAAAGTCAGGACCGCGAAAATGTGTTTAATTATCAGCCGGTATTCTTGGCTAGTGTAGTTTGCAAGATATTTGAGCATGTACTTTTTAGCAAAATTATGAGCCGCTTAAGTTTGTTTTCCTTATTGATCCCTCAGCAACACGAATTTCGAAGTGGTTTTCTTGTATTACTCATCTTACAGAATTAACGCACGAATCCACCCTAGACAAAGGGGTTTGTGTAAATTGCATATTTTTAGATATAAGGAAGGCTTTTGACGCAGTTACCCACTCTTTGCTGGTTGAAAAATTGTTGTGGTAGAATATAAATAAAACGGTTGTTGATTGGATAAAAGAATACTTAAATTGCAGGACAGAACGCGTAGTTGCTCGCGATAAGCCGTCGCATGGTGCTGGTGTGTAATCGGGGGTGCCTTAAGGTTCGGTTTTGGGTCCGCTATAGTCTTTGTTTTACGTGAATGTCATTGCCATTGGCATAGCAACTTTTATCCGATTGTTTGTGGAGGACTACGTTTTGTATCCTGTTATGAAAGGTCCCGATGATTACATTGAACTAAAGAAGGATTTAAACAATGCAGAGTGGTGTGATAAAGGAGGCGGGGTTATAAATCTTGATAAAACTGTGCAGATGTGCTTTACGAGACAAAGGTCACTACACGTATATACGTATAGCATTAACGAGACAAATCTTGTATCCGTGTATGAACATAAATACCTTGGTGTATACTTGATCCCACAAGTATGACAGCACCGTCGTGTTAACTATATAATTGCTAAGGCGTGTAGAGTCCTTGGTATGTTATGTAGAAATGCGAGATGCTTTCCTCTAGAAACAAGGAACTTACTTTACACGACTAATATAAGGCCAATACTGGAATATACTTGTACCATCTGGGACCCCTGCACTGGGACAGACATAATGAAACTAGATAGAGTTTCTCAAACAAAGGAAAACTTAGGCTGGAATACACTTCAAAATCGTAGAATGACATTCAGATTAAAAATTCTGCACAATATATGTCATTCTAAAAACGGGCTCAATCGTGATAGCTACATAAAGCATCAGAGTACACTTCTGCAAGGCGCGATCACCCACTTAAGATTATAGAGTATAGGTGTAATAACAGAGCTTTTTGAGATGTCTTTTTTCCTAATATGGTCAGTGAATGAAACAGGTTGACTCGTAATGTTGTATCGCTATCTTCAAGTGATGCTGTTTCTTCAGCCGTGTAATTTGTATTTACTTTCTGTACTTTGTGCTTGCGTCACCACAGCCGCTTTGCTTTGCTTCGCGCATGTACGATATGCTCTGATTATCCTTTTTTTTTTGAGTCAGCGATTTGCCATGAACTGTAATTTTTTTTATATGTTTTATATGAACTGCTTTTATTTGTAAATGATATATGTACTGTAGTGTGCCGAAGTGTGGCCGCCTAAAAAGCGGTACGGCTTTGGTCTCTCTCTCTCTCTACTTTCATTCCTGTACTGTTTCCCCCAGTGCAAGATACCAAACAGGACCCGCGTCTGGTTGACCTCCCTGCCTTTCCGCTCTTCCATTTCTCTCTCTGTCTCTGTCTCTCTCCCTCTATCTTGGTTGGTAGAAAAAAGAACAGCAATGTTCGTAAGAGGGGATGCTTGTAAACTTCGAAAAAAAAAAGTTGGTTTAGAATTAGTGCGAAGTCTACGTACAGTATTATTTTATCAAATTTTCTGGTTATGCTATTGACGCTACTCACTTCGGCAAAACAAAGCGAGTTCGGCGAAAGCAGTTGCTGGCGAGTGCGTCTGAAAGAAAGTGTCAGTAAGCCTTCCTGTCTGACATCCTGTGAGTGGGACTAACGGCGAAGTGCTCTGGCTCGAAGTGACGATAACTTTGCCCGCCCGCCGTCTTTTTCCGGATCACTGGCCTGAAATAGAGTTTCCAGTGACTATAGCCTGAACCAGACAATGTAGTTGTCTGTTACCCTGTTTGCTAGTGTATGTTGTGGGCCTGTGTATTGTATCAGGATAGACAATTCAGCGAGTTGGTAGGCGTTCACGTTGAAGTTTGTGCAGCGCTCACAGTTGGACGAAGGGCAAGAAACCATGTGCCGTGTGCTATCCCATACACCGTTCCTTTTCTTTCCCCACCTGGAAACTTGTTCCAAGTCGATACGCCTTACAAATCAACGGCTACAATTCTTAAATTGAAATATGGGCCATTGAGTAATTAATCCAAAATATAATTAGTGTATTTTTGTTAATTAGTGGTATATGCGTTTCCATTTGTCGCGCAAGTCGCCCTCTCTGAATACTTCGGCTTAAGAACTAGGATTATGTTATCAGCAACAGGCTTTTTTTAATTTCATATTATTTAAAAATGATCACCCTGTTTATTCGACGCTTTATAGAACAAACTACGGTGCTATTTGGCCACGTCTAGCTCTTGCTCCAATAAACTCCGATGATCATCATCATCATAAACCAAACTAGTAATCCCGATGTACTGACCTAGAATGCCAGCGTGCTCTCTTCGCATTGGGCGATTCGTTTTGTTTTTCTTGTAGAACCTTAAATTGTTTTTGTGGTTGTTTTATTGACACCTCGGGCTTCCTCTTGACGTCATCGACCCCGCGCCGATTTCACTCCCGAGTATTTGGCATAAAGGAAACTGGCGCGATTTCAATGGGACACACGGCGATAATTTCAAACAACCCGATTGGCGTTAGCACGATTTAAGTGCACGTGCGACTAATACAATAAAGAAATTAAAAAAAAACGGTTGTTGCTTAATGATGAATGCATCAAACTACTGCGCTGGATGAGCGAGGTATGATCCCATCATCGGACGCGTAGATCAATTTCTTTCTTTCTTTTTGGATACGAAAGAGTGGAATGGCCCATTGAGTTGAAAAGCGGGCGGCGTCTGTAGCAGCGCAACGGCACCTAATTTCCCATTGGCTGCGACGCCACGCCACAAGCACACCTCGCGCCCTCGTGACGCTGGCTTGCGCTTGCTGGCTCGGGCCTCAATGCACCAGAGCGGGTGAAAGGGGACACCTGCCGCTGCTTTAGCACGCCAGGCGTTGCACGAGGAGAGAGGGCATTGCCGCGACGCCACGTCATCTTCGTTCTCGGGAGCCTGCGTTATCCCCGCGTCCCTTGTCCGCGCAAGCTCTCACTTGCGTTTTAACTGTGCCTCAGTGAGGCCAGATAAAAACGCGCCAAGTGTCTCAAGGTGCTCCCTGGCCCGCGAGGAGTTCATAACTCGAAGGACCGCTCAGCGGCGTTCAAATGGACATTAATGCTTTCGCATTCACCACTCATAAGAACTGCTTAGGTTTCTTCAAATATTTAAGTGTGAGCTATTCGGTAAGACAGCTGCAACAGCCACGATCACAAAATTTTGGGAGGGTTCGTAAAGAAAGGCTTTACTGTAATAAAAAAATATATTTATGAAAGCAGTCGACTACCGTTTGAGAGGGGCGATGTAGGCTTGTTGGTTGTTCATCTTGAAAGGAGCGAGTTTATGCGCGGACAGGGAACAGGGACGCGAAAAGGCACAAAGAATACACACACGTTGGGCTACGTGTGTGTATTGCTTTTGCATACTCGCGCTCTTGTTCCCTGTCTGTGCTAAAAAACGCTTGTCTGTTGAGAGCTTTGCAGAACTGCAAAAGAATATGATTGTGGCAGGAAGTCATTGCAAGTTATACACGTACTTCTGGACCTGAATTCGAACTTCTACATATTACCTTGGGGCCTCCTATTTCACTAACAACTTGGGTCGTATATGACTGTACATTTATTGTTGAATAGACTTCAAATTCCTTGTACTTACACGCATTGCATCCATGCAATGGGGAATTAAAGAAAGTGCCTTGCACGAGAACAGGCGCCGGCCAATTGTTGCTCAGCAACACAACGTCATCAATAACTACCGGCCAGCGGCAAGGAGTTTCTACAAGGTTGAAGGCTGAGCTCTTACGAGATGGAATTTACAGTTGAAGTGAGTTCGGTGTCATTAATTGTACCAGACTTGTTCAACAACATTTTTGAGTGACTTTTATTGCACCTAAATAGCGTGACAAATGATAGGTCGAGAGCAGCGCTCATAATGTGCATCTCTTGCTGTCGGTCTACTGCTTGCCACTCTGCTCAGGAGCATTTGTTCTTTAGTTGTATTTACGTGGGTGGAGGCTTACGAAAAGGGTTCTGCTGAAATTGAGGACGACGCAACGAGCTATGGAAAGAAGAATGATTGGTGTAACGTTAAGGGATAAGAAAAGAGCAGATTGGGTGAGGCAACAAACGCGGGTAAATGACATCTTAGTTGAAATAAAGAAAAAGAAATGGACATGGGCCGGACATGTAATGAGGAGGGGAGATAACCGATGGTCATTAAGGGTTACGGACTGGATTCCAAGGGAAGGGAAGCGTAGCAGGGGGCGGCAGAAAGTTAGGTGGGCGGATGACATTAAGACGTTTGCAGGGACAACATGGCCACAATTGGTACATGACCGGGGTAGTTGAAGAAGTATGGGAGAGGCCTTTGCCCTGCAGTGGGCGTAACTAGGCTGATGATGATGATGATGTATTTACGTTGTGCTGCATGTATGTGAACATTAGAACATTTATCGTTGCGCTCTTTTCCCTGTCCTTTGCTTGAAGTTTTGCGATGGTCTCATGCGCATCTCTTAAATAGCAGGAGAGTAGCCGGCGCCCTCTGCAGGCGCCAGCATCTTCCTTGAACAGCGATAGTATTTAACTAAGAATCAGCAGCTGAATCTCTGTAGATAGCGCTGCTTACTATGGTTTTAACTCGGTGGGCTAACTACTACCACTATGCTGACGTCCCTTGCGGCACCACGTAATGTAGGCGCAGTGAAACGCAGCGTGAAATCGGTGTTTTCACACTTTTCAAGAGCGTTCTCGCCTTGCAGCAGAAAACGCGTAGAAGCCCACTACATTCGGAGAGAGAAGAGAGCTTTCCGTGCGATGCCTTACGCTCTTCAAGGACCTTCTTAACTTCGCTGACAGCGTGGGGAACGGAGCACGTGTCGTTGTTGAAGGCGGCCCAGCCATGCGTGGTGGAAACGCTCCGTCGAGTGACAGGACGCGCTCGGATATCACCGGGAAGAGCGCTGTCGCCCCCAAGTCTCGCAACAAACTCGGTTGTATATTTGTTGAAAAAGATGAAAAAAAGAAAGAACAGGTGGATGAAAACTTTCTTAGAAGGTAACTCGAAGTCTCCAGCAGATGGAAGCACATTTTGTTTATTCTCGGTCAATACGTACGTCGCAAACACGAGTACAGGATACAGGAAACTAAGTTTTGGCGTGAACGTCGTTGCACTACGAATGAAGACGTAACCACATGTCGAAAAGAAAAGAATATTCGCCGGGCGGGATAGCTTACGGATAGCGGAAGTAATAAGAGCTAGCAGTAGTGAGCAGTATAGTTTCGCCAATGATAGCATGACCCTTCTGTCCTTTGTTTGTTTGTTTGCTTTTTTGTTTCTCCCTCGTTTCCGCCATCTTTTCCGAAGACTTTTGTCCCAGCTTTGTGAAGAGTAGAGAACCAAAAACTCTCCTATCTGTTTAACCTCCTTGTATCCCCTCCTTTGCTTCCTCACTATGCGGCTAAAGCAACGGGGGCTTTACGTGCGGCGCTGTTGAGGTGCCCTCTCGAGAGAGGCAGTTACTGCGCGGTGCTTTTATCTTCGTTGCATAAGAATCGCAGCAACTCCCCCCCCCCCCTCTCCTCCCCTTCCATAAAGTGACTAAACTTCATTATGCCATTATTAATTGATACTGTTTAGTACTGTACATGTGTAATTTAACCAATTGAAATAAACTGAATGCTATATTTTAGTGCCCTCCTAAAAGGGATAGCACGCCGTCTTCACAGTGCAGACTTCCCAATCCCGCCTCCTCTATTCCTCTCGGCTCCCTTTGAGTTGTAGCGCAGTGATTCATAACACAAATACAGTCGCAACCAGGAACTCTTAGGCCTACGCGCTGCACTCCCACCACAAATATTTAAGCTCTGACGCACTGTACACACTATTTGCATAGAAAACTGAACAGCGTACAGCGCCGACGATGTTTGCTCAAATAATGTAAGCAACCCTGGTGAAGAAATGAAAAATGCAGCAAAAGGTCTCGCGGCGTGATGTTTCTTTATTTCACGTATATAACATATTTACTCAATCCTCGGAAGGAAAAAAGGAAAGAAAGAAAGAGAGGAAGGAATTCTAAACCTTACCTGCGGCTTCGCGAGCCAATGGGAGCAGCTCTGTTGGCTTAGCCAAATTGTGTTTCTGTATGGTGTAATTTTTCCTCTACCCGGCGTATCTTTCCAACGGAGGTACACGTCTCACACCTGGTCGTGTTTGCATAAGTCAGGGCCAGGCGTAAGCTTGAGTGGCAAGAGACTTTTTATTCCAGCACGTGTCAACAAGGGTATTTCTTTCGGGCGAGAACGACAACGAAGGAAACGTGAGTGCACACATACACGCACACGCAGACACTCACGCACGCACACACACACACACGCGCGCGCGCACACACACACACACACAAATATCGACTATCCTATTGGCTCCACCAAAAAGCGACGGGACGAAGCTTTTGCCCAGTTGGGCTGAGAAAAAAGATGAAAGATAAATAAAGGTCAAACCAAAACGGAGATGGGCAAGCGTGGTTTCGAGGTAAGCGCTTTTCAAGAGTCTCCAGGATCAACAGCGTTATCCTTTCAATTCTTTAGGTCGCATAGAGCAGCGAGGGGTGTTGCGCTTCTGTGTGCGTTAAAAGGATGCAGCAGCGTCGTTGGGGCCGTAGCCCTTGCGTCGGTTTAAACGGCGGAAGCCTAGCGCGGAGTGCTATTCTGCGGACACGTCATGTAGGAGCCGCATAACTGTATTGCAGTGTATGTTTTGACTTGTACACGCTGCATTTTGCGGGTGCGACAGACTTACCCTATATAGGGCCAGGTGTAGTTTCGTATGCGACAATACGGCAAGGGAGCAGCTCACAAAAAAAAAGAAGAGAAATTGTGAGGCCAAAGTTAGTTCCTGTTACTTTGTAAACCCAAACGGAGTTTGGTTACCACGAACGAATGATATCGCTGCCTACATTCTGTCCGAGTGTGTTAAGCCACCAGCGTGGGCTTTTTCTGGGGCTCCGCATTATTACACGGAAATAACCGGCAGAAATTATTGAGAAGCTAACAGTCTCTACAAAGAAGGCATCCATAGGGGGAATGCAAGATCCAAGGTACATGAGATACAGCGGGTGTTTTTCGCGCTGTTATTTACTATGTGAGTACAGTAGCTCCCCCGAAAGCTTGCCTAGAAGTCTTCCCGATGCGTTAAGCTGTGGCCTGCTGCTCGGCGTGCTGATATAGCGGGGGAAAAGAAAGGGAGACGAAATGATGATTATAGCAGCGTAGCAGAGGATGACGAGTGAAGTCATATGCGCTAGGAGTTATATTTCCCGTTAATATGTCGTGATAAAAATTGTTGTTTCTCCCGACTTTCTCTTGCCTTCAATAGACATTAAGCTGAGGTGCGACAGAATATCGTGCATTATGGGAGGTAGAGAGAGATGAAGTGTGCAACAAGTTTCCTGGTTCATGGCTTTATATTGGAGTAGCGCAACACCCAACAGAAACAGACGTTGCGACTCATACTCGCAGCGCTTTTCACTATAGCCTGGCGTTTTGTGTTTCCGTCTTTAGATTCCTTATTTCCTTCATCACCATCGCGAAACAGTGACATCTCATCCTGCCCCTATACACTGTAACAAGATTCTCTTTGTTTGCTCACTAAGATAATATAGTATATAATAATAAGCGGCACCTTCATTATCATAGATTGTTCTTTTCTTGTCCAGATAATTCCAGCAGCCGTTATGCATTTCGGACGAAACGAAAGCTTGTTCCTATCATACGCACCAATTATGGCAAGCAAACACTAAGCTACCAGGTTCCCACGGTAATAAATAACTTTCCCTTTGAAACTGAATATTACCTTCCACAAAAACGTTTTAAATGTACAATTAAAAAATACCTATTGGAACAAACGGAATGATATATTTATTTAGTCGACATACTTTGTATTTATTTGTATTTATTTTACGTTTCAAATGTTTTTTTCTATAACGCACATGTAAGCTGTGTGATATTGTTTCTGTGTTTTAGGACTTATATGTTTTTTTAAAGATATTGTATCTTTATACCGCTCATACGATAAGTTGTGTATTCAATTTATTATTTTCTTGTACACATTTTGTGCATTTTAACTTACTGCTTCATGTTTTTACAATGCTTGAGAAATTCATTGTGTATTTGTTGTGAAGTGCTTGTGCACAATGCCAGCTGTTTTACGGGTGACCGGGACCTTGTCGGGCTCTTGCCGTTTGTCTTGGCGCCCTCTTTTCGTTGAAAAGAAAATAAACTTTCACTTTCACCTTGCGATTGAAAATTCTGATTCTCTCTTTGTATACGGTAGGGAACCGGCCGTGCAAGTGATGGACTATCCTGTCTTGTTTCTCTCTCTCTCTCTCTCTCTCTCTCTCTCTCTCTCCCTCGTTTTTCTAGGTATACCTTGAATAAGATGATTACTTGCTGGGCAGTCCAACGGGCTAATTTGAACTTTATGTTAACACTGTGTTAGCTTTTTTTGTCTTTTATTCATTAGAATGTTGATATTTTATCTCACCCGGCGTGCTTGCTCAGTGGCTATGGTGTTGGGCTGCTGAGCACGAGGTCGCGGGATCGAATCCCGGCCACGGCGGCCGCATTTCGATGGGGGCGAAATGCGAAAACACCCGTGTACTTAGATTTAGGTGCACGTTAAAGAACCCCAGGCGGTCGAAATTTCCGGAGTCCTCCACTACGGCGTGCCTCATAATCAAAAAGTGGTTTTGGCACGTAAAACCCCAGAATTTATTAATTTAATATTTTATCTCGTTTGTGTGTTTCATTTATCTCATTTATTATACCTCAAAGGCCCCAGTTGGGGTATCACATGAGGGATGGGTTTTAATTAAAGAGAAAGTGCGATTCCTGTGCCGCCTTGAATTGATGTTGATCGGGGTGGTGCACGGCTATTGTAAGTAGATGACTCTAGTTCCATGCGCTCGTCACAAGAAAGGAGGTAAGGTGAGTGGTAGTTTGCTCTAGGCGAGGGTAAACTGCCCTGGGATGGTTTGTGCGGCTGCACAAGCGATGAACTAGTAAGATAGCTGGAACTTCGAAGGGTGCTTTATAAAATTTTTTGGTGAAGGCTAGCCTAGATATGTGGCGTCGCCAATCAAGGTTGGTTTTATCCGTCCTCTCTTTGTTATGGGATGTCTCCGTCTTTTTCACACCCACTTTACCTGTCTGTCACGCGACGTCACGAAAACCTCGACATCTCCCCATCCTGATATGATGTGTACACACTGCTTATGCCTGATTTGATTAAACAAAAAATTATTTCCGGTTTGGCGCCTATTTGTCATTAGCCCTCTGCTTTTGGTCAGAAGTTTTCGAGCTGCGCCTACTTCGTCTGTCTGCCACGTCACATCACAAAACCTCTAAAGCTCACCGCGTCAAAGTGACGTGTACCCCTTAAAGATGCATTAATATGCAAACAAAACTGATTTTTTTTCTGAGTTGCCGGAGACTACAAGATGAAATAGGAGATGAATAGAAGAAGGCTGCCACAGGGGCATTAGCCAACTGCTGGATAGCATGGATTCATTTGTGTATAATAAAAAATGTGTGCGTGGTGGTATAACCTTATCGAGTTCTTCCGGCACGTATACAATATCGCTCTGCCAACTCTTTTTTTGTGGAGGATCCGGCTTAACGGCATTCTTCACCTACCGTGGCACGCCGCCGCGATTTTCGACTAGCCACGTGAGCTAAGTAAGGGGAAGCGGACCAATCGCAGACGCAAGCACCACCCTCCTCATCCGGCGCTGGCTCGGTCCCATCGAAATACTTTCCACTTGACCTGCTCCTAGCCTCCTGTCAGGTAATTAGATAAGAAAATCCGCTCAATGTAGACAATGTTGTTCGCTTTGAAGGCAAACAAACGTTACTTCCTATAAACGAGAAGTGAGTTTGATTAGGTTTTTAGAACGCTGCGGGCTACCGCCCCATGCTTGAGTCCTAGGTTACGTAAGTTTGACGTCAGGAGATCGCAGTAAGAACAGATTGGAATAGTTTTACGTTATAGGGTCCCTGCTTCGGTAAAACTATGCCGCAACACGCTTGCCCAGGGTAGAAGTTCACTTTCATATAATCAGTGTTTAATTTGCGCCATACTATTCTACCTGTGTTTTTGTCGTAAAATTGTGGGGTAGTTCTTTTCTAGTACGAGCAAGAAAAATTGACACGATGTTTAGCATACCCTATTTTTTGTGCTCTGTGTCGATATTCGCTTCTTTTCTTTTACTTACAACAATTGTGGTGTAGACATTTTATGCTCATTGTGTAGGCTGGGTAATTTCAAGCCTCACTGAAGATTCACGCCCTTCTAATCAGTCGTAAGAAGTCTTGGGGTTATCCGTTCAAGTATTCAGTGTGTTTGCAGTCAATATAAATTAAAAGGCGAGAAAGCAATATCGATTAAAACAATCTTTCGCCTGCGCGTTTGCCAGCGTCCGTGATATTGACGTGGTTCACCTTCAAATGCATTGCTCAGAAATATATACAGGATATTCAGAAACCGGATACTAAGTAATAGCACATCTCACTGTGAAGTAATCACACGTGCACAGTGATCTCAAATATTATTTTTGGCTCATTAGCGTTTTAATTCGGCCGGTAGTATATCCTACTTCCGCTATATAACTGAATTATATTAGACCTCGTCAAGCCATCGACTCGTGATTGGTCGACGTCATACCAAGCGCAGTGGGCCAGTGCGATTGAGCGACAGCACCGCAATCACCGGACAATCGTGAGCCATCACAGACCGAGAAGAGGCTCGTCGTACATCCGACCCACCGTCAGCTAACGCAGGCTCGAGCTTTCGCAGCGTACTGCACAGATCTATGGACGCCCGGCTCTGCGTTTGAACCCAATATTCGCCTGCTTTCAAGGAGCCTCCATGGTGGCGAGCTCCCTAAGAAAGAGTAAAAGCGATTGAAGCGACAGTGAAGAATGGAATATTACAAGCGAAACGCTATACGCGAAATAGAATGAAAGAAATACACAGAATTGTAAATAAAGGAAGGGGCTTCGAAGGCGTGTGTATGATATACATACTTTCGAGCCGAAAGAGAAGAAATGGCACATAGCTCATGAAACGTTACAAGTGACAAAAATCAAGCTGTTATAAGGAAAGAACCCGTCAGAACGAAAGGGCTTGGGTAAGGGGAGGGTATTGAAGGAGGGAATGGGGGGGGGGAGGGAGAGTGCTCGGGTCTCTATATTGTGTATGATACACGGAGTCACGCGAAGAAAGCTATTCCCGGGCTTCGCTCACACTCGGAGCAAGTGTTTTCTCTGAACGTCAAATACAGGTCTGGTGCGCCCTGGGCGCGAGCAAACAATCTCTTCGCGCCGTCGTGGAAGGCGACGCGATCGAATATTCTTTCGGCCACGCTGCCTTGCCCCCCCTCGCCACCCCTCGTGCGTGCTTTGATCTCGAGGGCTCGGTGCCTCGCCGTCCCTCCCGGACGCTGATTTGTAAACAGAGACCCCCTTCGATTGCATCGCGGGGATATCATCGCTCGCTGAGAGGTCATATAGCTTGCGTCAAGGGCACAGCGTCGCTTGTATCTACGACTCCGCATGGAAGCGACCCTGTTGTAAATGAGGCCTGGTCTGGCGAAGGCCATCATATAGGCTCGTTGGTGGTGCCGCCCCCGACTTCCCCGCTTCCATCCTTTATATTCTTCAGCATTTGGTTGTTTGCAGCGGAGTCTTAGGCCTTTAACAGAAGGTAGCCGGATTGTTTGGGACATGTAATGAATGGTACGTCCGCGAAATCCCCCAGACGAGACGCAAGGGTGGTTACAGGAACACAAGATTCTCGCGCTTTGCCAGTTCAATGAAATTCCCCCGTGTTCGTCCTGCTATTTGCGTTTCCTTACGCTAGCGCAATGAGTTGGAGCTTCACCAACTAGCCAGATTTAAAGCATATTTGACAACATTCTAGCTTGGCTATACTTGGATGCTGTAGTTGGCTAAACCTACTGCCTATTAGCTTAGTAAATAGTCGTAAGTACCTTGATCGAAGGGCACTCCAGACACGGGCTTACCAAAGCTGCACATTGGGCCTAGTGGTCTGTGCAATCTTATGCCGACGCTCCAGGAACAAGAACATGTGTTAAAGGTAATTTTCACCTCCAATCTGACATACGTTGAAAGTGAAGGTCAGGAATTGGGCCTCCAGCTCATATACGCGTGTGAATTTTGTGAAAAAAAGTGCACGTTATAAAAAGAGAAAGTTTATGAATAGTTACGGCCTCCTGGTAATTGTGGTAAGCTCGTACGCTGCGTTACTAAAAGGACGCGGAACCGTACTAAACACTTTGCACTTCTGAAACCCTTTTATTTGTGCAGCAGCTAATAATTACTTCTTTGCGCAGACAATTAAAGCCCAATGTCTGCTTCAAATGAGCAAAATTGTTGCTTTGACTATTTGGTGAAGCACTTTCGAAGCTGTACAGCGCAACCGTAACAACAGGAACAAAAAAGAGACCCGGAAAACGTATAGTGTTACTAATGTTATAGTGCACCACCAATTCGTGACGTTTTCGCCAATTTGGCTCTTTTTTGTGCGGGGAATGCATTCAAAATGTATAATATTGTCTTTTCGTTGATTTGCGAATGCTATGCTGTTGCTGGGAATTCGTGCTGTATTGGATCCATGAGCCCATAAGTCACGCCGTCTATCTATACGTTTTCGTTTATCCACAGAAGGCGCACTGAGCTTATCGATCTCAAGTCCGTGTCTCCTGCACTTGCCTAGCAATCAAGGCCTAAGAAGGCCCCATATCTCCGCTGTCGTCGCGATGCAAGAACCGTTCGACGCGAGCGAGCCCCTTCTGTGTAGGCGTCGAGATTTTATGGTGCTTTGCGTTCGAGTGGACGAAAGAAGGAAGTCGTAGCCGGACGGCTGGGTGTTCGACTGGCAGTAAGGCCACTTCACTACACCGTTTAACGATCCGGCGTCACGTGACCTAACTGGACGCACTCGGATGGAGTCGAGGGTGAGCTCACGCTGTAGAGAAGGACCGTACGGCCGTCGAAGGAAGAGTCGTTACATGAGGCCTTGCCACCCAATGCTCAGTGCATCCAGGAAATGCAGGTCAGATCTATGCTGCTTAGGAAAAGAAAAGAGTGCAAAATGTAGCCGGAAAGACAGTAGCAGGCGAGCGTCTAGCCGCCTTTCTTCTTCTCCTCCCGTGCTGCTTTTCGTGTCTGTAAAATTTATAACGAGAGAGAGTAAGAGAAAATAAGTGTTCTCTATTGGTATCATAGTCTGAGTCTTGGCTCTTAAATCTTCGGCAGCGTTTTAACAGCGCTAAGGACGAACGCAAAAAGGAACACGTACGAGTAGCAGACGCATGCGTTCAGCGCCTGTCTGTAGTATGTGTTCCTTCTCGTGTCCGTCCATTGCGATGTTAATACACACTGAATAAGGTGAACACCATCAACAAGGTGAACCGATACACACACACGCACACACACCCACTCATTGATTCAACTAAAGTTTTGAATGTCCCACCAAATGTGCGTCCCCATCATTCTAGCGCGCAACATATGTGGTGGGAAGTACGGTGAAAAGTCCTCACCGTGCGGCGAAAAGTGCTTTCACTTCCCGCTGTGCTTTACGTATAACTGCGTGATGTTCGCAGCGTTCGAAACAACCATACATCGATACGTGTTACTAAATAGTGTGTACTGTTTCATTGACTCTCAACGTAAGACATGCAGGATCCACATTATACACCACAACATTCTGTTTAGGCCTCATTGAATCCACATGTATTGCCACATATCAACTGAGCGCGCCAATAACAACCCTCTCCGCCATTGCAGCTCGTTCGTTGCGGATGGCTTGAAGAGTCAGCTAAGTTTTTTATGTGTAGCGTTCCCCCGGGAACGCTACACATAAAATAGGAAGTAGAGAGACCTGGGAGACCCTGCTGCGCAGCTCGGACTCTGAGCTCCAGCTCCGGCTCGTCCAACTGGCTGAAGAGGCTGCTGGGACCCAAGACCTCCCAGCCTGCATCTGAGGCGGTGGCACTCGCCCCCTGACCTGTGTGTCGGGGGGTGGGTAGATCACCTTTTCCGTTGGACATTAAAGTTTATTCTATCTATCTATGTGTAGCGTAACGGAGAAAGAGGTAGATGGAGATGGCGGTGGACAACATAAATAAAAGGTAGGGGTTTAACCAGGACTCTGTTCGCTTGGCTACCCTGCACTAGGGAAGCAGGTGGGAAAATTGAGAGGAGAGTTCCGATATCACGCGAGAAGTCTTCCACCTTGCTGGCTTAGAGAGAGAGAGGGGGGAGAGAGAGAGAAAGATGCAAATTAGAGAAAGGTAGGGAGGTTAACCATAGTTAAAACCTCCGGTTTGCTACCCTTCACTAGAGGAAAGGAAAGGGGAAGTAAATACGGAAAGAATGGGGACAAAAATAAAGCGTGAAAAAAAAACACGGGAACAGTACACTCTTTCTAATAGGCCATTGCCACGTAAAAAGGTCACCAAAGCCTTGACCGACTTTCGGCGTCGCGAGAGTTCATGTCGGCATTCCAAGATTGTCTGTTCTGAAAGTTGCCTGTCGTCAAGGCGTGCCAACGCGGCCGCTAGCGACAGCCGGTGCGCGCCACATCGAGGACAGTGGCTTAGAGATTGGCATCTAAGTACGGGCTATGTTAGAGTATGCTCCGCATTACTAACTTTTAGGAGTACGTGGAAGCCGGTTGAAATACTGCTTGCTAGAAAAGAAAGCAGCGTTAACGCAAAGGCTGAAGGCAACGCCTTTACCAGCCTGAATAAAGGAGAAAATACAAAGCCCACAGAAAGAGGAGCGAGACCCGACGGCTACAGGAGTCTGCATACAACCATTGGGACGGTGAACTATTCCGGAAAGAGCAGTGCAGTGCAAGAAGAAGAACAATTACACTAACGCAGAAGGATACAGGGAAAAAAAAAAGAGACGGATCCGCGGTTTCAGCCAACGAACAAGGGACCATGTTGGCTCCTTTGTGGGGCGCTCTGTCCCCATACTGTGCCCGGGTTTGCCACCGTCGTCGTGGTTCTTTCTATCCACGAATGGAAGCGTGAGCGAAGGGGGGCCCAAACAAAGAAGCAGATCGCGCTTTGCTGTCTTGGCTGTAGAAGCCATGCCTTTTTATTCGGCAAAGTTTCTTTCGAGAGCTTCCTCTGAACAAGACCCTAAACGGGGCAGGGGGGAAGGAATCGCCGAAGGCAAAAAGAAATGTTTCTCAGAACTGAAGGGAAAAGACCCGAGTTCCTCGGTGTCTTGCAAGCAATTTTCTCCGGGCACACTTTGTCGTGATTGAAAAAGGATCAGAAGGACTTAGTTTATTGGCGCCTGTCGCCAGGGTACGAGCGGTTCTTGCGCTCTGCGGTTTTCATTCTCGAAGACGACATGCTTTACATGGAGAGGTCGATTGAATCACTGGAATGCAATGTTCGACAGGTTATATGATCATCGTTTTCCTAGATAAGGAAGAAATGAACAGCTTTCAGAAGGTAAATTTTGATGTCGCCACATTGTCCGTGCAGTGAACTCCCTTTATGTCTAGCCTTTTAAGTTCTATGCATTTATGGACGTTGGGGCATGTTTAGCACTCTGCCCTGTTGCCTCCACTGCCAACTTTACGAAGAGTTGCAGAGCACAAAAATGACGGGAACGGTGAGACAAGCCACCTCTGACTTATTTTTGGGTGTGAAGGGGAGTGGGGGATTGTAGGTGCGCTTCCCACACCCATTTCTTCGTGCAATGTGCGAAGTGCCCATCCAGTCCCAGCTGAGTTTGCATTTCCGTACAATCCATGTTCTCTGCTCGTTACACTCCAATTGCTCCTTTCTACGCAGGTCATGTGACTCGTCACATAGCCTATGCCTGACAAGTTTTCCAAAACCGTACTATCGGGCAATCATTGCCTGTTAAAAAAAGAAAGCAAGAAAGAATGTCAGCCGTTGGCGATGTGACAAGCCGTGACATGACATTCAAGGGCAACTATAAGATGCACCTAAGCACCATTTTCACGCTCCGCACTCTAAAGCGCGCTAATTGCGTATGTGAACTTAAGCTGTCAACTTGTGGTTCGCGCCTGTCGAATAGCGGCAGGTCTCCTTTTAAGCCCGAGTTTAAATTAATGTGCTTGACACATCTGACTTCACGTCCGGGAAATATGCCTCTATTCGTCCGTTCGCCCATCCCGTTACATAATTAGCATATCAATTTTATAGTGTATATTACTGTACATAATTTTACAGGTATAGTAGTGTTTCCTTAGTGAATATTAATTAAAAGATGCGTGGACATTATAAAACATATGGATGCTATTCGCAGCAGGAAATATGTCGCCAAAACTTCGTTGTTTCAAGCAGAACCGCTCGTATTTACTAAAAAGATCTGTGCAGTTGAACTTTGTAATGAACTTGGTTCAGCGATTACAAATGACAGGTGCTGTGAAGCCTTGCAGGACGCTTTTATAAACACGTTTTATACTGACAACGCTAACCACTTACCAATTCTAACTGATTCTGGACTTCAATTTCATAGAACGTATTTATATTGATCAATAAGGGCTTTCTAATCTCTTACTTAATATGAAAACATCAGCACCTTGCATGGATGGAATCGCTCCTCAATTCCTGAAGCAGACTGCCATATATTGCTCGATCATTTTTTCGCAGCTTTTTTCCCACTGATTGCAACATGTTTCAATGTCCAAGCGATTGGAAGGCGGGGAAGAGAGATTCGTGTGCATAAACCAGGTGACTCATCATTACAGAAACATCACTTTGACTAGTATCCCATGTAAGCTTCTGGAACACGTTACCTATTGTAATGTAATTTCATTTATCGAACAAAATAACATATTTCGCAACAGTCAGCATGGTTTCTAAAACACTATTCATGTGAAACTCAACTACTTCTCTTTACTAACGACATATTTTCGGCATCTTGCGTTGTTTCTATTATGGACTGTATTTTCCTTGATTTCCTGAAAGCCTTCGACGTCGTTTGTCACCGTTTGCTTTTGCTTAAACTAAGTGTACTGAATATTGATTCCAATTTATTGCAGCGTATGAATGCTTAATGTATAACAGAACCCAGCATGTAAGTGCTAACGGTCATAACTTGCGCAATTGTTCTGTCCCATTCGGTGTACCGCAAGGCTCCGTCCTCGGACCCCTATTGTTTCTAATTTACATTAAGGACCTTCCCACCTGCAATAAATCAATGATTAGGCTATTTACCGATGACTGTGTGCTCTACCGCGTAATATCTAACCTTCATGATTCTTCTCAACTTCAATCTGACCTTAACAGCATTACCTCTGGGTGTTCACTTTGGTCCATGAAATTCAATGTGAACAAATGCAGAATAATGAGGATTTCCCGAAGAGCTGCTCACTGTACTATGCCTGTTTATTCTATTACTAATTTTCATTTGTCATCAGTCAATACTTAAAAATACGCAGGTGTCCACATTGATAACAATATATCAGGAATACTCGTAATAACTACGTCGTTAGCAATGTGAATCACACGCTTGGTTTTTTTAGACGTAACTTTGCTTTGGCTCCTGTTTCCTTAAACCTTCTTTATAAAACTTTAGTCAGGTCGAAACTAGAGTACGCTTCTTCAATCTGCGATCCATATTCCAATACACTTGTAAACGCACTAGAAGCTATTGAAAATTGTTCGGCTCGGTTCATTCTTGCTAATGATTCTCACACCGCCAGTATTACTTCAATAAAAACTTCTCTAGACCTTCCTAAACTTCCTACCAGAAGGAAGCAGGCCCGCCTATGTCTCTTTCATGAAATATTTTTTGACGAATCCTGAACTGAAACGCACATTGTTCTTGCCACCTTGTTACCTATCTTCTCGCGTGGACCATAACTTTGAAGTTCAAGTGCCGTTCTGGCAGGCCAACATGTACTTCCACTCCTACGTGCCGAGGACATCATCCGCATGGAATCACCTCCCCGCTTCCATCGTCAATTCAAGACTGCCATTTTCAACTTGTAGTACTACTCCTTTTTTAACGCCGCAAAGGCGTTGAGAGTAGCATATAAATAAATAAATAAATAAATAAATAAATAAATAAATAACACAAGCCTTCGTCGCAGACTTAGTCACAGGGTTACTTCGCTGTAACTTCTCCTATCCGAATAAGTTGTCATTCTCGCCCCCTCGTCCATGGTGCGATTTCTTCTCTCACGGCGTGAATATTTGTTCGTTGAAATCCGACTACTAACGCTTTTCTCTGAGCGCACAGTATTATAACAGCCAGCTCAAAAGCTATCTTCGTCGTGGGGAACAAGAATGTGCAAGGTTTGCTGTGTCGAGCAAATGGTTTGGACAAACCACGAAGAGAATGGGAAAATATTGTCGGAAAGTAACTAACTCACGGTGTGCTTTCTCCTCTTTTTTTTTCTTCTTTGCCGAGACTCGCTAAACGTGATTCTTAAGATTGCCTGCGGGCGAAACGGCCTCAACGAGAAGATGATTCCCAGCAGCGCCGGCGAGATTTGAGGCCAGTGTCAGACGGCATAATGAAGCTTCCGGAAGTTGCGGGGCTCTCGAGTGCATCGCGAAATTAGCGAGGAAGCGAGCGAACAAAGAATGAAACTTTCGATTCTGTGCCGCCCTTACGCGAGGGCTCCTAATTTGAAAAAAAAAGAAAAAGTTTAACAGGCAAGTTAATTTCGAACCGCCTCGGACCGATCGGGACCTGCTTGACTTCGCTCTGTTTCGCCGAGCGCTAACGAGGCCTGCGCGCTGTCTTGAAGCAGTCCGAGACGCAGTTCATTTCGCGTACGTTTGCGATTTGTAATAAACGCACAATACCTGCTACTTCGATAGCGATTATACTAAACGCTAGGAAAAACACATCGCCTCCATATGGGAGGAGCTGGTGGGTTTGCACCCTTAATTTTGAAGTGGATTTTGAAGAGCATGCTTTCCTAAATCGAGAAATATAGGTATACTTTTTTTTTATTCCAGCATTTAAGCAATTATTAAGCCATTCCAGGAGGAATGGCTAGATCTGACGAAAACGTTTGTAATCCAGTCGTAATAATTTAAACACAATTTTTTTTATATTGTTTCGGATACTACACAATATTTACCGTGGAACACCTTCAAGTGAGGAAGCGAATTCAGCTAAAATGAAGGCGATCAATGATTTTAAAAAAGGTAGACTTGGAAGCTGTAGATGCTATTCGTACAAAAGTAGATATATGCTAGGGCCTTATTATGGCAGGATTCTTTTAACCTGCCCGTATTTATTTCTTATTGCCCATCCCAGCGAGTAGTCAATGTGGACAATACTATAACGAAGGCGCGGCGTTATCAGAGGCTGGAATGAACGAGAAGAGACAATTTGGAAAAGAGTTGTGGCGTTATGTACCATAGCCACGGCTCTGGGTAGAGGCACGCCTAACCTCTTGATTAATTTTAATCACCTGAGGCTCTTTAATGTGCACCTGAATCTAAGGCACGGGAGTTTTTGTATTCCGCCCTCTCCAAAATGCGGCCGCTATGGCAGGGCGTGAACCCACAACATCGTTCTCAGCATCGCAGCGCCATAGCCTCTGGACTATCGCTGCTGGTGATTGGAAAATGAAAATAGTTGTTACGTAATTATGTTCCTGGCCTCAAAATGTCTGTGTGCCACGCAGCCATTGTGTTATGCACGCCACTTCAGCATTAGCGCAAGGGTAAGATCAACGTCTGTTTGCCACTGGATGCTTAACACATTTTGAGGGTGGTTATCTCTGCAGCGCTTCGCAGAGGTTTTTTAGGCCAAGCGTGCCACCGCGAAATATATATATATATATATATATATATATATATATATATATATATATATATATATATATATATATATATATATATATATATATATATATATATATATATAATTATTATTCCATCATGCGCGCTGAACATAACGCACCAACTGTCGCCCCATGCTCAGATGCCTCTTCGTTGTCTTCAACTGTCACGTCACGGCTCGCCACATTAAACAGTTTTCGAATAAGCGCAATCAGGCGTTCTTGAGTATCCAGCGCCTCGCGGCCCTAGTTACGTTCTTTTTTGCGTGTGTGTGTTAGAGGAGAACTTGAAGTGTGGCACAGAGTGCAAAGTACGTGTGGAGCTTATGCTCGGCGTGTGTCACAAGCTCACAAAGCAACGCGGGCATTGTTACCATTTCTGGAACTGACTGGCCTCGGTGACAGATTGCAGGCGTCTTGGACTGACCATATACGCGCAATACTAGTACTTCCCCCTCTCGATCGCTCCCTCCGCCTCACTCTCTGTCCTGCATGCCCTTCTCTGCCCCCCTCTCTATTTTCTCCCTCAATTCGTTGCCGCCAGGTAGAGTAGCAAACCTCTCCCACATTTTTCCCTACACTGTGTTGGTGCTGAACCCTGCTTCCTCAAGAGCTGTTACAATGATTTTTATTCTTCAATTTATACATCACCACTCCCCGCGTAGGGTAGCAAACTGTTCCCACGCTCTCCTCCATCCTGATGGCGCTGAGTCGTGCTCCCAAAAAGGCTGTAGAAGACAGTGCCAACTTTACCCGTTCCCAACAAGAACCACTTCTCTCTAGCAAGCCAATTGGAAGGGGGCGGAGCGCCTCGTTGACCTTCCATCCTTACCTTATTCCTCTTTTCTTCCTTAGGTTCAGGTTGGCCATGAGAAAAATAGCAGACGCACATTTGATGCGTGATTATGCACGGAGTCGTTGATCGTGGCTAACTGGGAGCGGGCATTCCTTCTTGATCGTTACCGGCACAGCCACCGGGTCTCACGCCTCCATTCATTGCAGCAGCGGCCATTGGTTACAGCTCTGCAAGCCAGTCCAGCGATTGGTCTACTGCGATATGCTCCTGGCTGATGCCGTCGTTATTCGAGCGCTTTCTAACGAAGGAAAGCGCTGAGAGATATGACGCAGACCAGAGAGAAATTATAACCCATCTATAAGCTTTTTCCGCTGAAACAAGAAAGGCGGGGATTGTACGCTACGGTTTTCGTGTGACGAACAGCGCGCGCAGTAATTAAAGTGGTTCATTATTTTACCATGACTTTTGGAGAAATAATTGTCTTGCGTGAATGTATTCTTCAATCGAACCAGACAGCTTGATTTCTTCTAGTCACTTCTATTTTTAAAGTACTGTGTCCAACTTACATTCTATACGAGTCATGTAGAAATGCCCAGCAAGTCAGACCCTCCCAATACTTGGAAACCGAAAAGTAATAAAAGGAAACGGCTTGGGCATCCGACTCATTGCGCCCGTCGATTGCGATTTTTATTACTTTTGGATGAGCCTTCTGCAATGTTCAAAAGTGTACCAGCGTTAAAATCGCGCAAACACGGTAACTGAATACAGCACCACACTGTCCTGTCGTTTGTTGTATCACCATTCTGCTATTCTCCTCACAAAAGCATTCTTTCCTCCCACGGAACAAACAGGGAGCTTCCCACGCTTTCTTCAGGCGGAGACTGTTCGCTACGTTGAGTAAGCGAAAAAAAAGAAAAGCAAAACAAAAGAACAAGAACGAAATATTGTACCAATCACGGAAATCTGATAGCGGCTCTTCAGCAATTTATCTAAACAGCTACTACGTCTAGACACAGCAACGCTGCCTCTGAAACTGTCGGAGTGCACGCGAGCCGCCAAATAAGCCAGCCGCGAATCGCTCACCTTCCCAACCACGTCGGCAGATGGCGCCTTGTCACCGCCGCCGAAGCGCACCCACATGCGCGTCGCGACTCACGTCACGTGACCCTCACACTTCGCGTCGACGAAGAAACTAGAGCGAAATAAGGAGGGCGAGAGCGGTAGAAAGGAGACGGGAGAGAACCAACTGTGAAGAAACGTGGAGTAGAAAGAAGGCGTTAGCAAAGCAACCCTTTGCTCTTCGGCCTCCGTCCTCTCCTCCTTCCGTTTCGGGGACGGCCCTTTCCCAATCCTCATTTCCCCGGCGTCCCAAGCCATCCTTCCCTAACTCCGGCGCTTTCTCCCCGCATCGTCCTCGCATCCCTTCCTCAGCGTCGAGCAAGGTCTCACCTCCTTTTCTTTTTTTCTCCTGCTCATCCCTCGCCCTCTCCCTTTCAGGGGCCCGGCACGCGCGGTTGGTCGCCGTCGCCGGCCGGTCATCCTGCTCTCGGTGTTCCACGAGGGATGCTGCGACGTCGGGCGCTCTTCGGCTTCCCTGGATTTGTTGAAGCCTCCACACGCCAGCGTTGGTGACGCTCTTCGTCCATCTGTGTCCAACTTCGCGTGTGCGGCAGTGTTGTTGTTGTGTGCTGGTGTTGTGACGGCTCGCTCCCCCTTGTGCACCTGTGCTTCCCGCCGGACCGACCGCAGGGCCCGTCGTAGCAGCATCCACTCTTCATCCATGCGGATTTGACGCCGGGTGCTGGAGCCATCGTCGACGAAGGTTAGTAGGCGCAATTACTTTCTTTTTATGCCTGCGGTATTTTGTTATTCGTCTCTAATAAGTTCATTCATGCGCAAATATGCCCCTGAAAACTCTGCCATTCCAATGATCAAAAGTTAATGCCAGGAACTAAGCAATTTAACATATAAGCAAAAAGAACGAAACAGAAAACAAAGGCAGAAATCAAATTTGCGAGAAATGAAACATTACATAACTCAGCTTTGATTCAGGTCGTTGATGATGCCAACATCAATTTCAAGTCCGCAGCATAAAAAATAAAGCCCGCATTTTTCTCGCGGGAGAAGTTGAACACATACTGGTTTTGAGGGGTCTGTACGGGTTTCGGTAGTGAGTTCTAGCTATTCTTTAGGTCGATGACAACTTCCTTTCTTTTTCGTGAAACATAGACAACATTCCAGGTTTCCGCGCAACTCATTTGGTTATTCGTGCCTACAACAGCTGAGGCCCCGGCGTACATTTATCACCTGTGTTAAGCGCACGCATCGAGCATTTGGAAGCAACTGAAACTTATCTGAAATCAAAATATTGACTTTAGAATAAATGCAACTCACTTGATTTGATCAAATGCGCTTGCACTATCGACGGCAAGAATTATATTTGGCTGCTGTTGCTTCGTAACATAAGGGAGATACAAAATATACAAGGAAAACGCACAAGAGAGAGAGAGAGAGAGAAAATAATGCAGAGAAAGGCAGGGACGTTAACCAGAGGTAGTTCCGGTTGGCTACCCTGCTCAGGGGGAAGGGTTAAGAGCGATAAAAAGAGAAACAGAGTAGAAGGGGGAGATAGGAAGAAAGGGAGACAAGCACGAACAAAGCGCGTACACTACAGAGCGGTAGGGGGCGGCATTCTGCTGACTGCAGCAGCAGAGCTGTTGAGTTTTACTGAACCATCTGTGTACACATGTTGGCGGAATCTGTGCACGTTGTGAATGTGCTCCAAAGTTGCTTGTTTCAAGGCTTGCAATGGCGCTCCAGCTTTCATTCTGATTCCTGGAATTGTCAGTTCAACTTGCGGCCGGTGCAGACACCACAATGGATCTGACAATCGTGTAGCGGGCGTAAATTCTGATGGCAAGTGCGACTGATGTCTTACAATAGTTTTAGCAAAAGTTGAATGTGGCCTCTGTGCTGGCAAGCAAGCAAGATGGTGTGAGGGAATCCGAGTCAGGTGTCGGATGTGCGCTCTCAGGACATCTGTATCAATGTATACAGTCAAAGGAGCGTCTCTGGCTATGGCCACTGTCGCAATCGATGACGTAGTTTTGGGAAGACCGAGACAAGTCCTGAGTGCTTGGGCTTGCACGCTCTGGAGTTTGCGAATATTCGTGGTGCACAAAATAGTTATTTGCTTTATTTGGTTTGAAAGGCAAACTTAATTGATTGCCACACTCAACTCATTTATTTATACTACTATAGTGACGCGTTTTAGCTGTTGAAGAAAGTATTAATGGTCATTGATTGTGAAACACATCGCGTTATATTAGCCTTAAGATTTCGAATCGTGCATCTGCAGTAACGAGTTTTAAGCGGCCACTAATACAAACTACAGAGTATAGCTCTATAACTTTTCATAGCTTGCAATCGTTAAATCAGAAATAGGTCACATGTATATAGCAGCGTTCTTTCTGTCATAGATTGCGCAGCACTTTAGCGACGCTATCGAAGTCATTGAGAAGATGCTGATGGCGCTTCTTGCAGAGACCGGGAATGGCGCGGGCTATGCTATACAGAGCGAGAATTCGAATCTACAATTTCCTCACCAACTCGTCCCAGCGAAATCATCGTCAAACAATGATTTATACGATCGAATTAAATTTCGTCCAGAGTGGCGCTTTATATTGGTAAACTGTTGAACCTTGCCATAATTTTAGTGCTTTTATGAAGTTTCACCGCTGCTTGACCACCGTGTCTCAAGGATGAAACGAAGCTTTATCTGTCTGCGGCACCGCGTAAGTGGAAGAGACTGACTACCCGTTTGTTCTTTTATGTTATCCGAAGGAGTAATTCGTGCGCTGTAAGAAATACCACAAAAGAAATAAAGAAATTGACGGTGCCTTTTGCAGACGCCAAAATCTTGTTTGGCAGGCTAATGAAAGAAATCTGTTGATGTTGAATGTGCTAGCAAACACTGCCAGGTAAGATTATTTGTCAGCTTTGTGTGCCCGCCGAGATCCTACGCCATCAATGATATGAATAAGTCCTTGACGTTGCCCATGACATAATTGCTTCCGACGCTTAGACAAATCCAGATTTAACTTGTGGTATTGTCCCCTAATAAAGTATCCTTTTCAACCGAAAAAACAATTGAGAGAACAGCAAGACGAGTAAAACCAGGCACAACAAACCAAACCATCCCGACGTGACGTTCGCACTGTCTTTTGTGGTTCAAAAATATTAATGTCTTCTCTTTTTAACGTAACTCGTGAGAACTGCTACCCTTCACTTTCAGAGGAAATCCTCATAACATTCCCGCATCAAAGTTCTCACTTGACGATCCTACCCGCATCTTCTGAAGAATCTGCTTACGCGCAGTGTATGCTACAGCCGTCTCACCACTGTAGGTGCCTTATATTCACTGAGCCCATTTTACGCTCTCTCTTTCTCTCCCTCGAAAGAGCGCGATTACGCACGTGGTCCCCATGTGGTAAGAAACTGCGCGCTCGGCCTTCGTCTCCTTTCGTGCCGAATGGCATGGCTCCCCGCAAGGCGTCTGTGCGTGCGGAGAAGCTGATCACGCAGTAATCATCGCGCGGCTCCGGTCAGAGCAGCGTAATTTTGACTGCTTCATTTACAGGGTCAGGCTCGCGCCGCCGCAGGAGGTCCGACCTGTATGCTTTGTTCGTCCCGCTCCTGCTCGCGGTTTCGCTGTGCGCGTCTTTCATATGTGAGCTCCATAAGGTACGGCTGCATTGTGCGAAGGGCTTTGAGCTGCGCCTCTGAATGCTTTATGCGGAAGTGCACTTAGCTCCTAGTTGCCCGAAAATGCCCAGGGTTATAATTCTAATATATTATTCTCCCTCTTGTTGTGGTAGTCGGAGGCGGAAGTGGAGGGGTTGGTTGGATGAGGGGGCGTCATAACAGTGTTCTACTCGCGGAAGTTGCTGTTTAATAACCCCAGTACTCACGTGGCTCGGCGGGAAGATCGTGGGGAATATGCTTAGCGGTGGGCACAACGTGGCCATCCGTCGTTCTCCTGCCAACTGTGCCTCACATTGAAGAGGAGCACAAAACTGACTCGGTGCTGAATTGAAGAAATATTTATATGGTTACGTGGAAGTGATTTGCGCAGGAAACTACTGCGCAAAACTTCTTGACATCGATGACCAACCTCCAAGCTCCTTGCAATGCATTGACCTTGTTCGTTGAAAAACTAGACAACGCAGCTTCTGAAGCAGCACTCTCGATAATATCTCAAAATGCTCGGTTGCATTTATGCAACCAGAACCTCCGCCAGAGATGTTATATGGAAGCACACAGGTACAGAGACGCGTCGTCGTTTCCATTTCGGTGGCCGTTAAACTGAACGCAACAAAATCTTTCTCGGTTTTTAGCAAATTGGACAAAGTAAACTCACTATGCGCTTCTTTGGGCCTATAATTTTCAAATGGCGTTGCGTTTGTACGGAGTCATCAGAAGCATCATGGCTTCAGGGAAGTATTTGTTGCGTTCACGCCGGCTGCACTGCATCATCACAGAGGGTGTTTTGAATTGATAACGGACCTTAAATATTTCTGCGATGGCAAAAGCAAACTTCTCTCTCTCTCTCTCTCTCTTTTCATTGCCTCATTCCGAAAAGTTTTTATGGTTCACATCTCTGATACGCGTAACCAATCGTATTCCTTCGTTTCTTTTGACGCCCTACCATATGCATTACCATTTGGTCGCAGTCTGAAATGGTCATTTTCTCGATGTGTCCTAACCTGGAATAAAAACTTCGCCTCGCATTCTCGGCACGTTGGATTTTTACGAACGTTTGACCGCGACTATCCAGCGTTGTACGCGAGCAACACTCGAAGCACGCTGTATGGACGACGTTGCCGCTGGCGTGAGTCTATCTTGCGGAATGCTCTAATATTTATGCAGACAGCACATCGTTACGTACATGGCTCTTTGATATGATGCAGCAAACGATTGCAGCGTGTTTTCGCTTCCGCAAGATCTCCATTCTGACTAGGTTTCTCTTTGCTTTCGTCGATAAAGTGTATAATGGCCTCCTTTCTTTTCCTTTTTTGTTTTGTTTTTGATTGTCTCTGTCCTCTCGTCGCGACGTGAGAGCACACAATTCCGCTATCAAATGCGAAAGTCGGTCTTGTTGGCGTCCCTCCAGGATGCCTTTCCGACGTGTGAAATGCAAATATCGAACATACTTGGAATTCCTCAGGCGCTAAACTTAGCGCTGTAGCTTCGGTAACTAAATGAAAAGTATACCGCGTCAACAGAAAACCGTAATTCACGAAAGCACGCTTCTGTTCCAGATGAAAGCGCACATGTAGATAGGGCTTCGTCGCGAGGAAAGGTTCTGGGTGGGCGAAACAAAAGAATTTGAAAGACACGGCGCTAGTGTTATTGGGAAGCGTTGGTTGGGGAGAACCGAAATGCCGGCCGGGCCTAAAAATTTCTCTGTACCAAGTATTTTTTTTTTGACGAAGGGGGGAGGCATTCATGCAAATTTTCCGGTCTGTATGCTCGCACACCGAGGCGTCTGTCTTGGTCAGAACAACGGCAGGCTTTGTTAAATTGCTGAATATCCTTTCTTTCGCTTGGCGTGCCACGGGATCCACCAAGAACGCCTGTTGGTCGGCAACAGGGATGACGGGTGGAGCCAGTATCACGCGCGAGAGCAAAGAGTGTTATCGTAACGTTTCCCTATAACCGGGATATATTTCAGGGGAACGGCGCTGCGGTTGCGTGCGATGCGCACGACTTCACGCGCCCTTGCGCGAGCGCCTAAATGTGATGCATCTGCTGGCTATGCAAAACACAAGGAGAGGGTGCAGGGGAATAGAATGAGACATACTGAGAAAGAGAGAGAGAGCGTAAAACCGAATTCTGGTTGCGAAACAAACCAGAAAAGGAAAAGCAAAACCTGTCCTCACAGTGCGCGAAGCAGGTGATTTATGGGCTGAGGCAGGAGTGGTGACAGGTCAGCATGAACCTTTGCAGCGAAAACCCGACACACCAGCCAAAGAAATATGGTAGTATTAAAAAAGGTCTGAAACTAGGTTGAGTGATTTAAACGGGAAAACGCGTCGTCTTTGGCGCGGCTACAACTAGGGTCTCCGCCGTGGTGGTGTGGAAATGTCGACGTTGTGGGATCCACTGTTCCGTTCATTTACATCCTTGTGGTTTTGGGGAAAAAAACTGCAGGCGGTTGGCTCCATGGCCTAACTGTGAGAAAGTTTTTCAAGTGTGTTGGCACGTGTACGTAGGTCGCCTCTGTGACCTTCCTTGGAGACCGGGCCCGTTAAAAGTAAAGTGATAGAAGTCATTGCGCATGGAAGTGAACTATCAAATAGGCAAGAAAAAAGAAACTGTTCTAACTTGAAGATGTCGATCTCTTCGCGTGCGGGATACCAGTGGCCCCCAGACGTTTCCATTTTTTTCATACAATCGTGATTGATGTGAATAAGATATAACGTTGCTGCAGTGCCAAGCGGCACCCATAAATTAAGTTTAATTTGCCGTATGTTCTCGAATATAAGTCCACCCCCGAGTTCTACTTGACGAAACTACGGAGAAACGGTTCGTACACGAATGCGAGGATTTCCTGCCCTCCTCTTATTTACGAAGTCAGCGTTCGGCGTTCGTGGTGGTGTCATGAAAGTTGTGCTAAAGGGCGCTGCAGCTCAAGTGATCTTTCTTGATTTATCGAAATGAAAATAAGAGATTAATCACATTAAAATGACGACGGTTACAAGTATCGCATGAAATCAATAACTAAAAAAGTAGCATAACACAATAAGTACTAAAGATTCGAAAATTTTAGGGCTGAGTGAGCTAAAAAGAGTAAACAAGATCTCCACTCATAGCCTTCTTATAAACAAAACTTTGTCAGACATTTTTTCACCACCTAATATGGACTTTAAAAGGCATGACGCCATATTCGGAAAATACAATATTTTTTAGAAGAGTAGGAACTCAGACTATTAGTTTACTTTACAGAGAACATATTTCTGTCAACAAAAAAAATAGAAAAAAGATAGTTCACAAATGTGGGTCTGACCCCCGCACTTTCAGCTTAAACTTATCTCAGCTTAACCAAACCAATTTTGGCGGTCACAGAGGAGCGACATTGACCTGCGAAGTGAACCGAAACTAACGAGATCTGAAAAATTATTTGAACGTAAAGTGAAATCACAAAAAAAGCATGTTCCTCTGATAGGTACGCCTTTTTATAAAATGAAGTAATATTAAAGGGTGCCTTAACATTTTACTGTTGGAAATTCATTACAGGCACAACTACGCAAGAAATAAGTGATCAAAGTCTTATTTAATAATGTTTATTAGGGAGAATGTTACGGCGAGTCCCCAATTGAAAAGAACGCTAAAATAATTGGTTCTGATATTCTTAAAAAATAAAGAAGGAAATGCTTCCAGTGCTCACAAATACCATTCAGGAGAGCTGAAATTCAAAAATGTGTAGGTTCTCTCCGCCTGATTCTTGTTTTTGTTTAATTTTGCCCATGGGGAACCTAAACTTCTTTTAGCTTGTTTTGCAGCATTGGTGCTGGAATAAAATGCATTCGCATTGTACGGCTGGTGAATTGTAAGACAAATTTTCAATGTGTAAAGAGCAGGGTCTGTGCTAAGTGCTTTTAGTAAATAAAGTGTGCCTATCTTGGCATTGGTGAAATGACATAGGATGTCAGATATGGCAAACTTGAGTCGAAAGGCTCACGTAGATATCCTTGGTTGCGGTTTACCCATTCGTACCGTTGAAGCACTGATTCAGTGCTAGACACCCTTTGACACAATTCCAAGATCTATGATTGTTTCCTTACAGCGAAGCGCTTCAAACCCAGAATAGGGCAGGCACCCTCCACAATAATTACCAAGCTTCCCCGCCCTGGTTGCTCAGTGGCCATAGTGTTGGGCTGCTGAGTACGAGGTCACGAGATCGAATCCCGGGCCCGGCGACCGCATTTCGATGGAGGCGAAATGCGAAAACACCCGTGTACTTGGATTTAGGTGGACGTTAAAGATACCATGGCTGGAGAAATTTCCGGAGTCCTCCACTAAGGCGTGCCTCATAATCAGAACAGTGGTTTTGGCACGTAAAACCCCATACTTTAATAATTACCAAGTTTCAACGCACTTCCTGAACTACTTTTGTCACCGGTTAATTGAAGCACATAAACTCTCGTGTATCATCCCGAAAAAACATTTTTGCCTCGTCTTTGCACTCTTAACTTCGCCACACTGTAGTTACTGAGAAAACTAAAGCGACCCGCCGTGGCGACGTAGTGGCTTTGGCATTGCGACGCAAAGCCCGAGGACGCGGGATCGAATCCCGCGAGGACCGGTAGCACTTACAAAAAGGGGGGGGGGGGGGGGCATGCAAGATGCGCCCTTTAGCGTGCGTTGGGTGCACGTTAAAGAACCCCAGATGGTCGAAATGAATCCGGAGTCCCCCGCTGCGACGCTCCTCGTAATCACGTCGTGGTTCTGGCACGTGAGACCTCAGAATTTATATTTCACTTTGTTTCAGATACTAAAGCGCCTACACACAACAAATAACTGCAATTCAGTTTTTTAATTTTTTTTTGCAACAATGCGACAAGCCTGGAAAGCGCAACCAACATGTTACCAAAGTATACCGCGCCCCCTAGGTCAGAGATGGTTTATCACAAATGGAAACATGCTGACAATTATTTTAGCCCATCGCTACTTGTTTGAACCTTGCATAAACGGTGAAAAGGAAGATAACGCAACAAAATTCCAATAGATTTCTGTTACATATGAAAAAAGTGATATCAGTCTTGGTTTTCGAGAGATAATTAAGGGCTACTAGTGTCGCCACATCTTTTCAAAGAGACAGCGCAGGAGTATAAATTTTTCGTACAAATTATTCGCTAATAAATCACACGTCTAATTCGACAAAAGACAAGAAATGATATTTCTTTACAAAAGAAATTGCATTTGAAACTCGGCTACATACCTTCGGGACAGCGAAGAGGACACTAAATCGTTTCGCAAAGATAACGTATTCTTTCAAAACACTTTTTTTTTCTTATTTCAGCGTTAATAGCTTGATTACTGCGGTGGCAACCGAAGGCCAAAGCTTCTTTGTTTGAATTCTGTGCTGAAATCTCACGCCTATACGTGACTGGGACGTCACGAATGTCATCGTTTCTTCTTGTATTTTGTCCGATGAAGTGCAGGAAAAGTTCTCGGAGCTGGCTAAATTCACTCGTTCGCTCCTCTAGAACACCACATGGTCCATTTTTACTGATAAAAATTAACTAATGAACTCTAATTACAGCACGTAATCCGTCAAAACACATGAAGTTACGACGAGATGCTGCAAAAACGCAAAGACGGGATCGCCGCCAGCTTTTCTATTTTGCTTTTTGTTTTTCTCGCTTTCTATTTCTCTTCTAGCGGTAAGAGTCGCTATTCTGATATTGTAGATACATATTTCGTACTCGCTTCGGCTAGCAGTGTGTTCATGAGCCCAGCAAAGTTAGTCAAGGGACAAAAATGTATTTTGTCGCATATTATAGTATAGGCACAGGTTCTGAATGTGTTAGGTTACAGGGAACGTGTCCCATCGTGTAGAGCGTCTGTTTGCAGCTTTATTGTTGTTACACTTAGCAGTAAAACTTACTTGTCAAACATTTCCAACTGCTCGGTGAAACTGGTGCCAGCTGCCCAGTTCTTTATATTTATAAGCTATTCTAACTTGTGCTGTTCCAGAGGGTTGACTTGGTAGCCTTTCGCGAACACCGTTTGTAAACAGCGTGATTTACAAATACAGCTCAATCTAATTTTCTTCGGTCTTCTTTATGTCCCGAAACAGCATCGGGGCTCGAACCCATAACATCGTGCTAAGCAACAAAACATAGGTGCTGAGCCATCGAGGCTGGCGCCAGCGCGTCGTGTAATCCATACACACGCACGCTGGTGTGGCAGCAATTGCACTGTGTCTGTCTATGCTGCCCGTCTGTCTGTGGTGCTTTAGCCAGCACTGCCTATTGAAAAATTCCATGGTCCCAAGCAGCTAGCTAGTGCGACTCTGCATCCTCACAATTGAAGTTGGCTTTCTAATGACGAGTACTCCTAACGTGTGCGGTTAGAAACTGACACCTGACTGTGTACTAAGTATCCATCCATGCTGAGCATTTCATACTGTGTAGCAGCTTTACCTGCGGTATGATTTTCTAGTCGCTTAAGGCCAGTTAATTGGAGGCAAATTTGAGTGTTGCTGCTGCACTTTGAGCCGTTCGTCCGTTCAGAACTGTGCTGCTAAGCTTGAAAGCCAACAGCGCTTTTCAGGTTAGAAAATGTAAATTTTCGTAGCAGGTGTACAAGAAAATTGCCAAGTGTAGAAAATCTGAAAATGAGGAAAATCTGAATGGTAAGATTTCTTCGTTCCTAATTAGAGAAACCTGGAATGAGAGAATGTTATGCAGAAACCACGGAAACATCTGAATAGGAATTCTGTTATCATATACGCCCCCCTCCCCCCCCCCATGGTAGAAGAAACCTTGCATTACGAAAGACAAGGGAAGACAATAAAATTATAGTAAAGCGTTACTTCACGAGCCAGACTTCCTAATCTTTGCCGCATGGTACGGCTATTTGAACTGCAGCAATTCTTGTGTTACTTTCTTGCTTTTTTTTCCTTTGTCTTTTTTTTCCTTTGTCCCTTTGTCTTGAGCCCAGCACTAAAGTCGATGCAAAATAAAGTAAAAGAGAAAAGCTGAATAGACGAAACGGTGGAACCCATACACGTCTCGCCCGTTTCTTTATCGTTTTCGGCTTTGCCTTTCTTGTTATCGTGTTGCATAATAGCTTGTTTTTTTCCCCGTGATGCGAAGATTTTCTTTGTATTGTTCTATGATTTTTGAAAAGTTTCAGTGTGGCACGATGATTTCAAATTCTTACGTTTCATTTCTGTTTCGCTCGAGGGGATGTTTTAATTTAACCTCTGGGTGCATTTAACGTCCATGCAGGGCTCCACGAGGAAGCGTGTGCGCCTTTTCTTTCATAACAGACAGTCAGGATTTGCGACTAACTGCGCTCAATATACGTTTTGCCATGGTCTAACATTTAGGAGCTTTGGGATTTTACAGTTTTTGAGGAGGACGATAATTAAGAAAGTGCACGCTTGTCTTTGCATGAAGTGAGGTAGGTAGGAATAGAAGGAACGTAACAGAACGACTAATTAGGAGGCGGTTATCGATCGACATCTAAATGAAGTCTTATTGCGGCATTACTGATAATCGTTATGACGATCGCAAGAAATCTTAAGTTTGCGAAGGTGCAAACAAAGCAAGGAGAAAAGTTGACTTAGAAGTTCTTTATGGGGCGCAGTTACAGAATACTATACGCTTAGGTTTAAGTTTGCTTTATTTGATTCAGTTTACCAGCGGATCATTAAAGATAACTCTGGTTAAAGGGACACTAAAGGCAAATATTAACTTGATGTGGACTGTTTGGATAACATTCCAGAAAACTTGCAACGTTTGTTTCGTGCCAAAAGGAAACACTTCGTTTACGAGAAAATTGCATCTTAAGGGTCCGATTACCTCTATCGCAATTCAAATCTCCCGCTACCGAAGCGCAGTGGTGATGTTGCGTACGCCCTGACCGCCCGTCGTGGACGTCGGTGAGCAAAACGACGCCCGACAGACGGTGGTACGGTGTTTTGCACAAAACGCAAACGCCCGACCATGGAGAAAGCGAGCCACTACAAAGCGGTAGATTCGCCGCTGTAGCATGCTTTTGGTCAAGTAGCGTGCACCGTTCGGTACGTATCCGCGCGACATCACATCTAAGCGGAATTCGCTGCTACTTGCAATTTGTACGAGTTTCTCGAGCCAGCAAAACCAACGCAGCACTTCCGCAATAACGAATCTATACTGAAACACGAAAGCGCGGGCGGCGCAGAGTCAATTTACGGCTGGACAGTTTTCCGAAAACAGAATCAAAGAAAAAGAGAAAAGTTGGGGCAGCCAATTGGTCCGCCTTCAAATGAGAATATGCAGTGAACACTCACACTTACGACCACCGCGTTGCTTATATTCAAGGCCGAGTGCTGAATCTTCACGAACTTTCGCGTATTTCCATTGTATTTTTTCAGTGATTTTACCGTGCAGCAAGGGAAGAGAAGCCTCCTTTCTTACTATACTTTCTTTATACAAGAAATCGCCTCTGAATACAGAAAAAAAGTCGCATGTCCTGTATTTGTTAACTTCAGTGTGCCAGTCTTACAATGGATTGCGTCTGCTGGAAATTGTGTATGCCGAGAAAAAAAAGGAAGTGAATGAGGACATCCTAAAACAAACAAACAAAAAATCGATAAAACACGTTAACGCCACAAAACTAGGGCCAAAATACATGAGAACTTATTTCAATTCGAGAAAAGAACTAACGCGTGTTGATTAAAAACGGCCGGCGGTGCAAGAGAACATTTTTCATCCCCTTTGTTCCAGTGAACTACCCCTAGCGACACTGTTACCTACGTAATAAGGTTACGCTGCAAAACTTCAAAAAACTAAACGAAAAAAAAAGAAAGCGGAATGCGACGCTTGGAAAGCAAAAATTTCCACCTCTCAAAATTAAGCGTCGAGGAGCGCGCGGCCGCCTAAATTGGTTCAGCTTTAAAGCGCAGACGTCGAGGTGATTACGGAACAATGGAAATTTGCGCGAGATGTGTTCGCTGCTTTGAGGAAGACTGACGCGAAGCTCGTAACGTGCTCGTCACTTTTCGCGAATGTCGCAAGAGAAAGACTGGTGGCGGTAGGTTAGGCTGTCATAATTGCGTGACATCACAAGAGCAGCGAGTGGGACGAGTTTTCCTATGTTTAAAAAAGAAAGAAGAAAGTAAGGGTAGCGGCAATTTAAAAAGTAGACAGAAGGAGAAACAAGGATACGTGATGCGCACTATGAGTTTGTCGTTTACTGTGTTAAATATTATTTTTTTACCTCGCTCTACTTGAGCAGAATCCTTTCTCATCTAGGATGCGATGAATGGCGTCACGATCATTGGACCCATGTGCCACGGTCGGAACAAATATGTCTGTTGTTGGCTACCAAAAATTCATTTTTCCTTCGCCGTGTGAAGGATTTGACATCAGGCTCTTTCAGGGCTACTCGGCAACAGAAGATTTTTATCAAGAAAAAAAAGTGATACAATGAAGCCTTATGCACCATTCTTTGGTGCGCGAGGCTCCCAAGGCAGAGTTATATGATTTCTTTTTAATATTTATATATTGACAGGCCTGTATGTTAGCCTTCGAACGTGGCACTTTTCTTGAGCGTGCGTGTGTTCAAATAAGTTTTTCTCTTGCTTCGATATTTCCATTCCCTCCCATGTACCTCCCTATGCAGAGTATATAGCGAACCGGATGCTTAGCGAAGTTGCTACCTTCATGATCAATGTTATTTGCCCACCACTTGGAACGAGGACTGCTGTACGAGAGACGCAAGTACTTGTCTCTCGTGTCTGTCGTTCCCCAGTCCTCGTTCCCGGTGGTGCGCAAATAACATTGATCGTGAATTGTAACCCACTAGCCCATACCAGTACCCTCCCTACCTTCTTCTTGTCCATGTGTGTGCTGTGCTATGTGCTCTCTCTCTCCCTTCCCCACCTTTCATCGCCCCCCCCCCATCCCACTACCATGTGTGGAGTAGCAAACCGGTTAAGCTAAACTGGTTAACTTCCCTCCTGCATTTCCTTCTCCACTTTTTTCTTCCTTCCTTCCTTCCTTCCTTCCTTCCTTCTTGTCCTATTTTATATATCTCTCTGTCTACTGTGGCATGCCATATTCTCACCATTATGATGTATTGTCGTTCAATCCAAATAAGACATTCATATCTGCTTTTTGACTGGTTGGCACTGCAACTCAAGCTTATGCCAGACTGATTCTTCGGGGGCTGCGTTTCCCCTGGCGTGCGCTGTCTCTTTGAACGGAAGATGGGCGATATGTAGATATTTATTTTAGAATGGGGAGGTGGACCGTCGCAACGACAGCTGGCTGTTCAGAAAGGGTCGCTACTTGAACAGACGGTGTACAACTGATATAAAATAAGTAAAATGTACAGTAGTAGAAAGTAGACTCTAAATATCACGGCAACGCAGCGAGCTTGGTGGCATCCGCCACCATCCTGTTTCAAAGAGGACGCTCGTGATATTCATCCATCAAATATTTATCCATTATCCACCCAGTGGGTCGAGGCGGAGCGTCGAGTGTGGAAACGTTCTCGAATACGGGGGTTAACCTCACGATTTTGATCAGTACGCGTTCTTAGAAGACAAACGGCGTGCACTTTTCTTTCATGACGGCAGGTCTTTTCATAGCCGACTATAAAACTGGCATTGGCGCTTTTCCAAGGAAAATGCCCCCGTTTTGGAGGAAGTGTTCCTCATACGTCCGGATATTGCGCCAAAGCACGCTACAAAGCAGTTCGCAGTTCGAGTTCTGAACGTGTATCGATTTATCAAAGACGCACACAAGACGAATGAGCTCCAAATGAAGCGAGGAAAAGAAGGCTCCGTATACTTAAGGACAGCGTCCACTGTAGGAGGCGCTCGAGTTTCGCTCGAAGGCCAACCGCGGGCAGGCTGTTGAAACGCCGCCGCAGTGCGTCATATATTTCTTTCCAACGCAGCAGGTTCTGTCAGACACTTTTATTTGAGCAGTTCTGCTGCGACGACGACTAAAACGAGAGCCATACTGGTGGCTGCGGAGTTTCAACTTTTTCAAAAGGAACCGCTGCACGGTTGAAAGGAAAGTAGTTAGGTTGACAAGCGATTTTTTTTGTCTTCTTGTTAAGCGGATTTAGGAATGATAGGTGGATGTCTCTAGAAAAGGATGTTGGCAACGAAATAATGGGCATAACACTTGGAAAATTCTCAGAATGAGGCCGACGGTCGCAACAAGCTGCGTTTGCTGCAAACCAAAGAAAAAGGTGACGCAAAGACAGAGCGTCTAGAAACGCAGGGAGGTTAACCAGAGGTGCATTAATAACTACAGCCCGACGGAAAGACAAAGGCCAAGAAGGAAGCGAGCACGTGGAGCGCTCTACGCATCCACAACAACTCAACCGGCTTTCAGTTCTTAACCTGGTGTAGTTGTCGTTGGCTGCCCTGCACGGGAGAAAAGGGGTCGCAAATTATGAGGAATAATTTTGTCAAGAACGTAAGACCTCGTACGAACAACTTCAGTGACAGAATGGTGTGGCGATGAAACCCGCATATACCCTATGTCATATAGCATGACCTGGCATATAGCATGCGTAAACCTAAATACATACGGAACCTCACGACAACGGCGACGGAAAAAATTAGCATGTATTGTCCATACAATGGTTATGGCAATAATATAGTAAGAGAGGGCACCTGCTATCGTAGCTATGGCTTTGCGATGCATAGCTCGAGGTCGTGGTTTTGATCCCGGCTGTGGCGGCGGCATTCCGACGGGGGCGGACATCAAAGACACGTGTACCGTGCATTGGGTGCACGTTAAAAATCAATTATAAAAGCATGTGGCAAACCAATCCGGAGCACCCCCCCCCCCTCTTACAGCATGCCTTATAATCAGATCGTTGTTGCAAAATAATCAGATCGCTCAGGTATATTTAGATGGTGCTTCCAAGAATTCCAGAATTTTTGAAGAGGATGAAAGCAGTACCAACACGCGAAGTAAACCACGCGCACTATCCAGCGGTAGCAGCAGCAGCTGGCAGCGCTATCGAATTCAGTTGTGTAGGCCCGTGGACTTCGGGAACTTCAGCAACGCACACATTTATGCCTGTAGTTATTTGCTAGTACTGGCCTAGAATTTGTTTTTTTTTAACGAATAGTGAACGATTGTCCAGTGCATCAAGTGCTGGGCGCACGGCTCCGCTCCTGGCTCCATAGCGAAGGCAGAAACCGAGAAGGCGTGGGAGGCGAAGGAGGAATGCAGTAGGCTACGTGACGACCGAACAGACCAGTAAACCATAGTGTGTGGACACGAAAAACAAGCAATGCGAGTTATGACCTAACGAGAAAGAAAAAAAAAATGGCTGTGGCTTAGGTAAGGTTAAGCCCAGGATGCGAAGCATACTAGCCTTTATTTTAGTTGTTGAACCACTGTTTAGCTTGGTGAACTGCTGTTGCTTGGCTATATTTGGTTCGGCTAGACGAAGAAATAACTCATGCGTTACTCTGCTTCGCCTTGGACGCCCCGCATTGGACGCGGTGAGCGTCGAGCAACGCAGCGTTCGGCGGGGCAACGAAATGTGTGCCTGAGCAAGCGACGCACGCCTGAGCCTTAGAAACAGCTCGTTTCTAAGGCAACACCGCATTCACTAGAGGCGCTTTTGTACCGCTTTGAAGCATCGTACTCGTGGCTCAGTGGTAGCGTCTCCGTCTCACACTCCGGAGACCCTGGTTCGATTCCCACCCAGCCCATCTTGCAAGAGTTGAGCCAAAGCCACTTCTCCTCTGTCGTGACGTCACGGTGTCACGTGGTTTCAAGGCGACACCGCCGCGTCTGAGGAGCTGGGTTGAGCTCTCGTAATATGCTTCGCATAAAAGAAGTGGTGGTAGGGTGAGGAGAGGAAGGAATAAAGAGAGAAGGCAGGGATTTCAACCAGAAATGTGTCGGGTTGGCTACACTACTCTGGAGGACGGGAAATAGCTAAGAGAACGATAAGCTAGAGAGAGGGAAGGAAGAGGGAGGAATAGGACCACAACACATACACTGCATGCCACCAACCTTGTATGGCAGTTAAGGTGCTGAAGAAGAATATCAATTTCTTGCTATTATATCTTTGCATGGTTCATGCAATATTCCTGATGACAGCAGAAAAGACAGAAAGAGAAAAGGCGTAGCTTGAACAAGAGGTAATCAAAATGGTGCACAGAGCCGTTGCGGTGATTAAGGAATCACGCATATTCTTTGGGCCTTTTATACCGAACAGCACCATGCCGTTCATTCGCAGAGACCGCGCATAAAGAGCTAAGACTATTTGCATCTTGTAGGCAACGCGACCGCCAGATTTGTATTCTTGTTCCTGCAGGTAACTTGAACAAAAGCTTGAACGTACAAGTCCCTTTCTTTTCTTTTTTGTGCTGTTAATTCTTTTCTTTCTTTGTTCTTTCTTTTAGTTCACTTGTGAGTTTTTGTGCGCACTTTGCGCCAGTTAGGATTATTGCGAGGCGTCTACTATTTCTGATAGTCGTCTGATATAACCTTATTGGTAAAGAAGTGGCCGCATTTGCCAGATGATGCCAGAATATCTTACAAAGTGATTATTCTTTTCAAAGAAAAAGCTGCGGAATTCGTGCGCTAAGGCACTGCACTACGTCGGCGAAAGACGGAGCGTTAAAATCTGCCACCGGTTGTCATCGCGTTCAGCTTTGCAGTCGCGTTTTGCAATTCTCGTCTGCTCGAGCACGTGTTAGAGAGAGCTGCTGTGGCACGAGGTTAATTTCCTACGCAGTTTCCTTCTTTCTTTTTTTTTCGTTTCTTGCATCTACACGTCGCCGTCATATTGAATTAAGTTTAGCATACCCGCCGGTGTTTGCTCCCCTGTATCGTGCGGCCACCTGGATCCCGCGCGTTGTTTTTGCAGCCCCTATTTAGCGAAGGCTTTCCACGGTGGCTTGTTAGGAAAATATTTGCTTAGCGATTGCGAGAAATTTGCTAAGCACCCGCGGCAACGGTAAAAGCATTGCCGGTATGAGGGATAACACGCCGTGCTCCTCGTACAGTTTAGCCTCAGGTGCCCAAATTTAGCGCCGCGCGGGGGTCCTCCGGGGCAGTCCTGTAAGTGCCTTCGAAACAAGAGGAACTTGGTAAGTGCGAAATTAACGGTCCTGTGGGCAAAGTGCAAACGTAACAACACCTCGCCGAACACACTCTGTATCTTCGTGAAAATGCAATTCCCGACCACGGTCTGTGGTATTCTCATGGGAGTCCTCCGAGTCGTTTTTTTGAACCATGCGCAGCAAACGAATATATTCGTGTTGAACGCTGTCATCAAAGTAACAGGCAATGTCTTCTCAACGCAGCGATCGCATGGATTCTCAAACAAGCGGTTCTACGTGCCCGTGTACGTTGTCACGTGATATTTTCATTTCTCTGCGAGTGTTGCCTTCTCTGTGTAATTGTTTCCTTGTTATGATTAATGCAGTTCGGTTCGTTCAGGTAGTTTAATGAACAAGTGGACATCACTTGCACGACAAATGGAATCGAGGATGTAGGTATTTAAAAAGATGACATAAACCTTCTAAATTATTCACTCGTTGAAGTTTTGAAATTGAAGGTGGAACAAAGTGCACTCACCTCCATTATCGTTCCGAAATCTTGGGCGGAAGCTGTTGTGAAATTGGAATGCCACCGTATTTCGTGCAATAATTTAGGAGGAACAGAGAAATTGGTGGCCGAGTCCTAGGAATATCACTGAGCAAGCATTACATTTACAATTGCTCAGTTTCATAATTTCAACATCTAGATCAAATTGCTTAAGCAGAAAGATAATTACGGAAATATTTGCACTTACACCTGTCTGGATATTGCGATTTTCATTGCAAAAAATATCCGTCTCTTCAAATAACCCATATAAATAAGCCGTATTACGCTTCAAGACACTTCCGAAAAAAAAAAAAAGAGAAATCTTCGCTAACTAGAAACAATGAGGAAGAAGTGGTACGTTGCAAATGGGCCTAAATGTAAGCTTGCTATGGTGTTTCATACCAGAAAAACAATGAGAAAAGTGGGGCAATAAATAAAGGGAACGAAAACGGGGTGTTCTGTGCGCTCTTGTCCCTTATTCTGCTAGATTTCGTTCCCTGCTTTTCTTCATATTTTGTCTTCTTTTTTTTTGTCGTTACTAAGGCGGCATCCCTACACATAACGCAGGCATTTGCACCGTGCGGTGTTCTTTAGGGTCGCAGCCTATGGACATTTGACAGGGCACAAGCAAACGTTGCAGCGCGAGCGCTTCTGGCGCTGTTCGAAAATAATTTCGCTGTACAGCTAGAGGCTTCGATCGTCGCCCGCGGTGATATGTAGCCCTTCGTAAGGATTCTACCATTTTTATCAATTATTTTTGATGTATTATGGTTTAAAGCAGGGGATCGGTCAACCATAAAGTGGTTAAAGCTATATCTCTCGGCCTGATCCTCTGCTTTTAAAGCGGCCGCCACGGCGTCTATGCATGCCTGCGTGATCCTTCATGCGACGCCACACCGACTGGAGCGCCAGTCTTTCCGTTGGTGGTGCTCGCCCCTAATAGGGCGTGTAGGAACAAAAACGCATGATATGGGTTTTTTGTACTTCGCTTTCTTTTGTTTTTTTTTACTGCGGTAAGCAGTTATGAGCTAGGTGTCTGAATATCGCTATGACATCACGGCCCTTTGTAGTGACACACTCCAGGCCACGGAAAGGAAAGGAAATCTTGGAGAATTTAAGTGGGTTTTAAGAATTTACCTGAACCCAAGAGACACAGTTACTGAAAGTGGTTGCATCCACCCTGACGTGACCGAAGTAAATGAGTGTAATTGGCTAGAACATCAATACAAATGATCTTCAGTTCTACGTAGGGTTCACTTCTACGTACGTAGGCTAGTTCTACGTAGGGCAAGTGATCTTCAGGTTAGACGGTGGCGCACTTGTAACACCATATTGAGGTTGTCACAAGCAAAAGTTGGCTTTTCTTTATTGTTATTGATGTAAAGAGAAATTGAGTTCTTCCTCGAATGTTGTCGAGGGATACATATTTTCTATTTGCGATTAGATAAAGTAACAAATAATTCTGTAGTTAGGCAGTCTGGTAAGTTCTTCACATAAACCTTCCTCGAACACAGCCTTACCGACATTCTTTTTTACAACAGCGCCAAGGACTAGGACGAGACGAGCGCACAAACGCAGCGCTGAATACACACTCGGCGCTGTGCATGTGCACTCATCTCGTCCTAGTCCTTTGCGCTGTTGTAAACAGAATGTCACACCAACTCGCCCAAGCTTCAACAGAGCCTTACTGAGATACCGACCCATGCTTCTTGGGTCGAGAATATATTTAGCCCTGGAGCAGATGACACGCATCGAACGAGAGGAAATAAGCATTCAAACTGAGAGTCACAGACGTCGTATAGTATACTGAACGCATAATCAACGCTCCTCCGCACCATCTGCATGGAGCCCCGCGCGTTGCCGCATTGATCGCTGTTCCCATTCAAAGTTCCTTTTCTGAAACTTCCTCTACCGCGCTGCAGCCCGAGGGTGTAATTCTGGCTTCGGTAAATGCCTTCGCGTCGCAATGGGCAGGCAGCGTTTCCTGTGAAGGAGCTGCGTCATTTCGCAACCTTGTCGTGCCAAACCGCGATTCCGGCGCGAAACGTGCTTTGGCTGGAAATACTGTGAGGTTGTGTGTTATAGCCACGGTGTGTTACAGAGTACATTTAGAAGCTTGGATATAGGCATTTAGAGAAAAAGGTATTGCTTTATGAAAGTGGTTTTAGTGTCTCCTCTGTCATATTTTACCTTATGGGGTGTTAGGTAACCGCATTCGCTGATCCGTTTTAGTATCAAATTGTTCTGTAGATTTTCTTATTTCGGTTCTAAAATATTTCCTATCCGTGGCTATAGCAGAAGCCAGTCAAGCAATCGACCGTTCACGAAGCGAAATGTACTGTGATCATCGTATCACTTGTCATGTGTGAAAATTGCTGGAGAAGTCTGGTGCGGTTTCTAAAAACAAGTGAACAGTGAGCCCACATTTTATTTTATTTATTTATTCATAGATACTGCGATCTTAAACAAGATCCTAGCAACGTGTTACACGAGCAAGCTTATACATCAAAACAATATAAATACAAAAATGGGGAACTGCGCTAAAAAAAATTATTCATAGAAGCGAAAAAGAAAGCGCAACAACAAGCGCTTCAAGGTTATTTCAGCGGTTTTTCCAATCATACAGTCAAACAGTGCTATCACCAACAATCTCAGTAAGCGCAAAAACTGTTTTTGATTAAACATATGGCTCGAAAAGTGATAATGAGTCTTGTGTTACAGTTTTTTAACTGTAAACGCGGGGCAAATACTTATTCACACTACGCATATACACTCAAGGCCTTTTCAATTCCCTCCTGTTTGTGTCTCGTCTCCCAGTATAGGGTAGCAAAATAGGTGCGATCCTTCTAACGTCCCCGGCTGTCTTTTTCTCTATCTTGCTGTCTCTCACGAAGGCTTTGCTTTTCGTAGGCGCGAGATCAGCTCTCTGTGGCATTGCATCGCGACAGATCCCTGCCATCGTGGAACCTGATATCGCGAAACGTTTACGAGCACACTCCGCACTTTTGACGTACACTTAGGTTTTGGCTGCTGCACGCAACAATGAGACGTCGCTAACGCTTCAGCAAGTGCTCTCTGCAAGAACGTTTCATCGTAAGAAATTGATGACAGATGACGATATTGAGAGAAGCAGAACAGATCAATGCTATCGACAGGGAGGCGATTTTGAGAGGAAATGCAGGCGAAGAGATTTTGCCTCTTTCGAGCATCAAACGGATGCGGAAATGCTTCAGGCACGAATCAATGAACCTCCAGCTCGCATGGAGGAAACAGAGAGAAGAATGCTCGCGCGCTGCTGCATGATGCTCTGCCAAAGCTCTCCATCGACCGATGCATTCATTGTGTGGCAGGGGAATTCAGCCAAAGTGGCAGCCTGTCAGGCGATGATTGATAGGTGCAAAGTAGAGGCTTGCTGTAAAATATCCTGGCGAGGCGGTGGTTAGTTTTTTTTTTTTTTGCGCACGGCGCCTGCCAAAGCATGAATCTTTTACTATATGGCCTTGAAAACGATGCGAAAGCACTATATCTGCCCGTAACATTATTTCCTTATTTGAACAACAGCCTCAACAACAATGGCGTGAGAGTGAATATATATATATATATATATATATATATATATATATATATATATATATATATATTATGCGTTGGCCTCTGGAGCTAGCATTTGTGTTGTCACGGCTTGGCATTTTCATCTTGTCTTGATATTTTTTTAAAGAACAGGCAAACAAACTTTTTATCCCTGCCATGACAGCCATTAGGTAGACAAGCTCACAACCTCTCCCATTTTGCATTCTCCAGTTTTTGTAAAGTGCGTCCCAGTAGAGAGCGAGATTGGCATGTTTGATTAGTTTTTCTTGATTTATAGCTTTGGGAGCGCACATTCACGTATACTTTAGTGATCGCGCTGGGCATTGTTTCATCATTTCGTACAGAATCGCCCGTAACCTCCCTTCCAGTATCATGAGTTTTGCGTAATTTTAGACGCTTATGATTTTGAGGAATAAATAAGGCGTTTACAAAATGTTTGACAAGGCGCCGGGTAGAATAAGCTTCCCTATTTTTTTCCCCTCTCCTTGGCATAGCGGGGCACGCGAGACATTCAGAAGCGCCAACTCGGGACAAAGCAACGAATTGGCATTCCTTTCTTTCTTTCTTTCTTCCTTTCTTTCTTTCTTTCTTCCTTTCTTTCTTTCTTTCTTTCTTTCTTTCTTTCTTTCTTTCTTTCTTTCTTTCTTTCTTTCTTTCTTTCTTTCTTTCTTTCTTTTCCGTTGCTCAAGGTTTCGTTCAAGACCGAAGTGCAAAGTAAAAGTGCGGTATAAGTTGATGCAGTGAATCTTGCCCCACCGAATACCACGAGCACCATTAGCAAGCAGCGTGCGCAGTCACGCATAAAAGGCTCTGCCCCCTCCTGTTTGCTCGGTGTGAGCCTTGTTCTCGATTCTGTCGTGCGGTCGAGTCGCCTTTTCTCGGCAAATTCACTGCTGCAGACTTCTCCTGCCCGCGTCCCTTCCCTTTTCTCCTTTCGAAGTCGCAGAGATGCCCACTAACCTCAACTTTTGTCCTCGTTCGGCTTTTCTTTAATTTACATTTGGTTTGTTCAACTGGAAGCTTATATGCATTTTCACTGCACCTCCGTGATTAATGACGGGAAGTTATCGCGTGCCGGGAGCTCGGAACGAAATAATGAAATTGAAAGCGCGAACGAATAAGTCGCATAAAGAAACGTCGATCGTTTCCCACTTCTGTACTAAATTGATTAGGCACTTCTATCGTCATCAATAAATGACAAAACATTGGAGAATTGGCCTGTGCGTGCTGTCTATATACCTCGTGCTTTTGGTTCTTTCTTTGTCGCTTTAATTCTTACGCTTTAGGAACGACTACGGTTCTTCTAAGCAATATTGCATGGTGATTAAAGGGGCAGCTGTACAAAGCGAATTGAATGGCCTGCACTAAGACAAGGATTTGCGTGAAAAACGAATGATTGATACTTTCAGTGTTCTGTAATGACACGATCCGCTGTAGTGGCGAGCTTTTTATTGATCGACAGGATCATGGGTCCCGGATCCTCTGTGGGGCCTAGAGGCACAGTGCAATGATGTTCACAGAGTTAATTTTCGTGTGTTGCTTTAGAGGGCGCAAGAGTTTCTTTATTGGCAGAAGGACCACTGTTGGCAGAAGGACCATTGCAATCTGTCAGCGTCCCTACGAAGAATGGCGATGGGCGTGCTTTAGAATGGGCTCAAGGGAGACGTATAGCTATATATGCTTAGGATGCCTGGGACCATTATCGACAAGTGACAGAAAGTTGCATATGGGAAAATGGTACAAAGGAACTTCGTGGTATGTGAACCGGATGCAAGAGCATTCTGTGCAGCATGAACTGTACAGTGCTAAATTCCAGCGACGTTCATGACTATCAGAGAACCAGGTTCTGTATCAGCGCTCTGTAGTGAAAAGAGGCCTAATAAGTACCTTGCGTGGAAGACAGCGGTACTCTGTCGCATATACCTGGAGTGGACAATGCTCGCACGATGGATATCAATGCGACCTCAGCTTATTACCAAATTAGGACTTTGTTGACTAGTTAACATTTTAATTGTTCACATTAGCGTACACGCCCCGTTTGAGGAATTGAAACCAAGAAGCTTAGCCCAAGTTAGTGAAACATGTCTTCGATATCTTTGAAAAAATTTTGCATTGAGGTGCCTGGTGTAACGCGAAAGTGTTAAGGGCCCCCTTCGTAGAAAATTCGATGTCGTCGTTGGTGAAGTTGTCCGTGAGCGAAATTTTCTGTGTGTTTAGAAAAAGTTTGTTTCAAGAAAAGCCGATACAAACACTGAGTCACTCAAAGTACGACGCGCTGTATAAAGGGCGGGTTTGGAAGAAGTGTCCAAGTCCACACTCAGTAACATAATAACCACATGGACCCACGGAAATGCACACTTACACATAAACTAATTGTCACATTATACAATATCATGTTCAATGTATACAGTGTACACAACCTTTATGTATAATGATAATGGGACTTTACATAGCTTTGAGGCGATGCTATGAGAGGCGTATATACAAAGATGATCATGCATACGGGAGCACCCAGGAATCAGGAGCACCTATGTACATGTATAATAAGTGAATACTTGTGATAGTTTGGCTACAATAACCAGGCTGGTTGAAAATTAAGCCAAACGCGTACATCAGCCACTGCCACGAAACGGCGTGACCACTGTCGAAGGAACTCCTGTTCCCCCAAAAAGAACAACTCCTGTGACAGAAACGACAGTAGCGCAAAGTAGAGTCTCTCCAGAAGTGGAAACAGTGCGCGGTGACGATATCCCACGGCAATTGCCTCGCATTGATTACGCCACAGACAAAAGGCCCCCGCATCAATTAACAGTCGTGCAACGTAGCCACGGGACCAGGGACCAGATGTAATTAGGCAGTTAACCCCAAGGCCTTATATATTTAGGTATATGTGTAGGCCACGCCTCACTATATGACATGCGGTATATGCGGGTTATATTGCCACACCATTCTATCACTGAAGTTGCACTCTTGACAAAGGCATTCGTCGGAATTTGGAGAATGAAAGCCCGCAAACAAATGTCATGAAACAAAACACCCACAGCGCATCCCTTTTATGTTTAATCTCCTCAAACTTAAATAATAAAGTTGCGAAACAATAACGGAAACCTGAAAATTATGTATATCTTTTGGCGCGGTGTGCACTACCTCCGGGATCGGCCCACGCAAGAGGTCACGTTTCCACCAGAAAGCTCGCCTTCGTGAACAGCGTTCGCCACCAGCTCTCTTGGTATGCATATACGGTTACATAAGCTGCTATTCCCATGAAGCGTGAGAAGCAGTCAGGGATCTTTGGTCACTACCGCGTTCCACTCTCGAACGTGAGGCTTAAGCGTCTTCCAAGTTTCTTTCGCATGGGCTTGTTACTTTACGGTGGGTTTGCTATAATGTCCTGAAAAGGTCACACGTGCACAGCACATGCGCACGCAGACGCACACACACACACACACACAAGCAGGTAAATGGGGACCGCAGTGTAGGGAAAACGGAAGGGGACTTTCTTTGCTACTCATGAGCCGTGGATACCTCTTATTTCCCTGTGATCGTGCTTGGTGTGTCTTTTCTTATTTCACTGTCCTCACGGTGGCACCACCCGTCGAGCGAAAAAACGAAAGATGTGACACCGCGGCTAGCCTCACATTGTGGGGAGGACGGTTGAATGCACACACACACGGCGCAGACAAAGCAGACCTCGATAGCAACGCCGTGGTCGGTGGATCATTCCGAACCAAAAGGGACGAAGGCCTCGCTCATAAATAAAGCCCGGAGAAACAGATCGCGGGTGCTATCCATGGTTCGCCCGTTTCTATTGTGTTCGCAAACCAATCGCTTGCTTCTACTGGGCACCCTTCTCTGTTCTTTGTTTACCTGTCGGAGACGCCCATTATGCTCGGCCTTTCTATCTTATTACTTCCTTCTTTTTTATTTCCTACCGCGAAATGAATGGTTACTGCACAACAGCGGCTAGTACTCTTTACCTTTTAGTTCATATTGTGGGAAAGTTTGGGTGCTATACGCTCCGTCTGGCGATGGTTCACGCCAAACAGAAATTTGGCTGAAATAAATCTTTTCCTTGGCAAGCATTTGAAGCATGAAATTGCCGTGATGCAAACGTTTCTTTATTTTTTCTCCAAGCACAAAAGCAGGGGCTCCACGAAAAGATTCTAGTTGTGGGTAGCTTGTTGGGACAGCCACCGTTACGCCGGCGACTATAGAAGCGGACCCAATGAATTTAGGTTATGAAAGACAGACACGTGCATGGGACGAATAAAATTACACAATGGAAAATAATTGAGATCCAAGGCGCATGTGACTTAAGTGTTAAGTTGTTAATTAAACGCATTACAACTAAATGCCGCGTGTGCAATGTTTATTTTTTTTATTTTCATCCTCCGATATCATGCAATGTGTATGTTTATGCATTGCGGTCGCTCAGCAAAGGAAGGCCCAAAGGGATACACCAGTTTATGCGGATACATAATGCGAGAGAAGCTTTTGTTGCGATCGTAGCCACGCTGGACAATTGTTGTTCCGGCATATCGAGAAGCTGTTTTCATTCTGTTTTCGAAATGTTCTTCTTAGATGCGCCATCTGGAAGCTTCAATAAATCGATTTTTTGGTCTCTCGGGACTCCAAGTTTCGATTCCTCTCCATGAAAGGTTCGAGTCGCAACGTTTTCAGTGAAGGGCATCGCTCACCCGCGTGGGTCTCCGCCGGGAGGAATTGCGAGGAGGGCCAGGAATATCAATTACAGAAGGCGGTGGGCTAACAGTGCTCGAAGACAGAGAGCGCGCGTGTTGGGAGGTAAACTGGAAGAGAGAAGAATCTGCTGCAGGAACCACAGCACCCACATCCTGCCATCGCAAAACCGTGCAGCGACTCGCGGTTACTCGGCTAGTGCCCATGGCCTTTAGCTGCGGAGTACAAGATGGCGGGTTGAACTCTCGACGGACGAAGCGTATTTCTGTGGGGTCGGAATGCGTACAAAGAATCGTTCGTAGATTTAGGTTACAGATAGAAAAAAAATGGCTGTGGCTTAGGTAAGGTTAAGCCCAGGATGCGAAGCATACTAGCCTTTATTTTAGTTGTTGAACCACTGTTTAGCCTGGTGAACTGCTGTTGCTTGGCTATATTTGGTTCGGCTAGACGAAGAAACAACTCATGCATTACTTCTTCGCCTTCAAGAGTGGAACGCGACAGCGTTCCCGTCGACCCGCCAAGGGGTGTAAGACAATGGGCTACAGGGCAGCGACTACGCGCCCCGCATTGGACGCGGTGAGCGTCGAGCAAAGCAGCGTTCGGCGCGGCAACGAAATGTGCGCCTGAGCAAGAGACGCACGCCTTAGAAACAGCGCGTTTCTAAGGCAACACCGCATTCACTAGAGGCGCTTTTGTACCGCTTTGAAGCGTTGTACTCGTGGCTCAGTGGTAGCGTCTCCGTCCCACACTCCGGAGACCCTGGTTCGATTCCCACCCAGCCCGTCTTGCAAGAGTTGAGCCAAAGCCACTTCTCCTCTGTCGTGACGTCACGGTGTCACGTGATTTCATGGTCACCGCCGCGCCTGAGGAGCTGGGTTGAGCCCTCGTAATATGCTTCGCATAAAAAACAGGGTCAGAACCGCCCAGGAGCCACCATTGGGCGTCTCCCGCGGCCCCGGTATCGCTGGTCGTCCAATTGACCGGGCAAGCCGGATAGCAACGGCAAATGGAGCTCTGGACTTTGGGCTCCAGCCTTTGGGACTTCATTGCAAAATAACAAGTTTTCTATTACTACTACTACTACTACTCCGACCGATGCCCCGGTGTTACCTTGGGGTGTTAAATAAATAAATAAATGAATAAATAAATAAACAAATAAATAAAAGTGGTTAAAACCAGCTATTCAACTGCAACTATACGTATATGCAACTGCTGTAATCTGTACTTTATTATGTTTAGTTTGGAATGGAGGGCCCATGGCTGTATTTGACTTCGGAACCTCCTTTTGTACATTAACATGTTGTAACCTTTCCAGTCATCAATAAATCCCATTCTGATTATCGAAACCGGACTCCTTGCGACATGGCTGGTAGTATGGCTCTGGCAACGACGCCTTTTGTGAATAACTTGAGCGTGGGTGTCAGCTAACCTCGCTTTTCTTTCTTTCTTTCTTTCTTTCTTTCTTTCTTTCTTTCTTTCTTTCTTTCTTTCTTTCTTTCTTTCTTTCTTTCTTTCTTTCTTTGTTGAGCGAGCCCTTTTGGTCTCGGTATTTGGTTTGCTAGCGCTTAACAAGTGCCCTTCACGGTGCTGCATTTAAGGCCCGGTGGTGCACGGATTTCTTGAGCCAGTGCACGCTGGTGCAGTGTGCTACAGCGAAGGAAAGAAAGGTACGACAAAGTATTGGCGGCGCTCGATCGATGTTCTCGGCCTATAGGAACATTTCGTTTTCGCCGATCTTGACTTTGTGCGCCACGCCAATGAACCAGAAAGAACCTTCGCCTGCGTTCCACGTTTTTCTTTTTTTCTTTGTTGATCTGTTCCTGTGCACCACGCTCCTACCCCATGCCTCAACAGAAGTTTCAGCTTGCGATCCCAATATTTCGGATACGAAGACTCGGTCTGGTTTCGAAAATGAAATAAAACGAGATGGCGTTTTTATTTGCTGCGTTTTTTTTTTCGTCTTTGCAACGCAGCAGGGCTGGGGACGCAACCGATTTGTGTGTTATGCCCTCTCGGTACCAGAAAAATATAAGCTTCAGAGCGATGCGCTTTGCGAGAGTCTCGTGGGAGCTAATTTCAAATTCAAAGGCGGTAGCATGGATGCAAAGATGAACCCCCGCATGACGCAGACAATCGCTGGGGAAAGGGGGAAAGAAGCGAGTCTGACTTTTGCCAGCCGAGAGCAGGAGCGCAGCTTCGCTCGGCTTCTAGGCTGACGTGCTGTACGGAATGAACCACGTCGCATAGAGGGGTATTCATTCTTGGGTTCGGACTCCCCCCTCTGAATGCGAAGTCAGCGTATTGAGCGCCAAATAATAATAATAATAATAATAATAATAATAATAATAATAATAATAATAATAATAATAATAATAATAATAATAATAATAATAATAATAATAATGGTGATGATAATGATGATGGTCAGCCTATTTTATGTCTACTGCAAGGTGAAGACGGTCTCCAATTACACCTGTCCTGCGCCAACCGATTCCAACTAGCGCATGAGAATTTCTTAATTTCATCGCCCCACCTAGTCTTCTGCCGTCCTCGACTCCGCTTCGCTTCCCTTGGCACCCGTTCTGTAACCCTAGTGGTCCACCGGTTATCTAACCTACGCCTTATATGACCTGCCCAGCTGCATTTTTTTTCTCTTGATGTCAATTAGAATATTGGCTATCCCTGTTTGCTCTCTGATCCACACCGCTCTCTTCCTGTCTCTTAACGTTACATCCAACATTCTTCGTTCCATTGCTGTTTGGGCGTTCCTTAGCTTGTTTTCGAGCTTCTTTGTCAACCTCCAAGTTTCCACCTTATATGTTAGCATCGTTAGAATGCATTGATTGGTACACCTTTCTTTTCAATGATAGTAGTGAGCTCCCAGTCAGGATCTGGCAATGCCTGCCGTATGCCATCCCACCCATTTTCATTATTTTGAAAGTTGACTGAAGGTCAGCCAAGGGAACAGTGTCAAAGTGTCAAATAAAATTGAGTTATCCTCGAATGCGATCGTCTTGAAGTTTCTTTTATCAGGGTAACCTTTAAGTAAATCTATCGTTGCAAGTACTTTGATAAGTTACTTGGTTACTAAACAACTTGATCTTTGTGTTTTGTTAATTTCCTTCACTTCTAGAGGTTGGACGTGTCGAAGCATCTATTTTAATGTTTACTCCAACGCCAAATGTCTTGAAGCTTCAGATTGTAGCCTATAAAAAGTTGTAACTCGTGGCTCGGGGACCTGTTATATGGATTGGAAGTTATTGTGTGGCATTGCAATCCTGATAGGCTATTTTCAGCTGGGACTAACCTGTACGATATAGTGTGCGGCTGGGGACTGAGGAAAGCTGGACTAAATTAAGATTTTATTGGTACTAGTCGGGATCTTTGGTTTCGAATGTCAAAAAAAAAAGTTTGAATCTTGCACGAGCGCATCCTCAAGTCAGACAGCAACAATTCATTGTTCAATGATCTATACTGAGTACGTGCCATTGTAATACAAAAGCAATCCACATAAACAATGAACAAACATCGGAGAATATGGTGCCGCACGATATCGTGGCATAAGTTATCACTACGGTACGGTACAACGTGGTTACCACTGCTGGCAATTTAGGCTGTGGTATAAAACATAGACTTGTACACTTGCGAAAAACTAAAAGCGGATGCATTATGGTGATTGAATATTCATTTGTATCCAATGTTTTTTTTAATTTCTTTGTGTATCTATGCTCCCTTTAGTCGCATTTGTTTCATCATCGTCTGAAACGCGACACACACTGACAGAGTACGCAGACTGAAAAAGCACACGGGTGCATGCTTAAGTGCTGTGAAAGCTAGCCGACTAACCGAATAAAAGCGTCCAGCAGGCCGAATACCTATTCTGTAGGGTGACAAATATGCTTTGTAATAATACACACTGTACACTGCAACGAAGTGTATTGCCATCGTCTTTTTCTTTGTTTCTTCTTGCATTTTTAACGTGCGAGAGGCAGTGGTTCCTAAATTTCAGCAAATGTCGGATTCATTAGGGAACGCCAGACACGCACCGCTCTTGCCCGCTGACTAACACGTGAGAAAGGCGGCAGTTAAACTCACATGACAGCGGGAGACAGCCGCTCCCGTAACGTCTCGTAGAGCGATGAACGCGCGCTCACGGTCTGAGGCCACAACGATGGCCACTCAAATGAGCAAAGAGAAAACGTACAAATGCAAATGAACCAGGACATCTTTAAACTATAAAATTTTAGAGTCTTGATCTACGCTTCTGTGACACATTGGTGGAAGTGTAGTTTATTAATTTTTTTAGTTGTGCTAGATGCACGACGAAATCAAAAGCACTTCAGCTTGAGCCAAGCATGAGTGCGGCTCGCGAGACGTATACGTGTAGAGCATCGCCGGTGTGGTCAGAAAGGGAGAGTGAGAGGACGAACTGCAGCTACGCACGAAAGTATACAGGCCGTGCCTATAAACGGTCACAGAGACCTGCCACCTTGAAGACCTGCAGCAACACTCTTGTTTATTCCTATAGCAGCCACGTACACGGCCATTAAGAACGACGGAGACAAAAAAGAGAATTCTTGGGAGGTCTGGTTGCACGCACGAGATAAACGTTTCCCACATTCAACAAAAGAGGCGCTGTGATTACCAGTGGGCAATAATTTAGCAAGACTGTGGATTGCTTGTGCAGGACGTAAGCCGGCGGAATAGAATGGCATTGCCCTAGTTTGCTTGGTGGCTGTGACTTGGCACTTTTGTTGCCAGAACTAACGCAGCGCGTCCTATGCTTATGCGATCGATGACCGTCTGCTGCCGGTGGCCGTTGTCTGCAGCACTCGATTAACGTGTTTGCTTGTATTTCCTTTTGTTTTTCTTCTTATGTTGCGCGGCGGAATGTTTCTGATGGTTGCCTGCGAGAGTGATTAATGTGTCTGGTGGAGGTAAAATGGTTTGCAACTAGCGCCGTACTATAGACCTTATTGTTTTTGTCGTTCACTTAACCCTATTTATCTTTGCTGTCTCTTGATAAGCGTCCCTCTATTGCGACTTTCATCTTGCGGTTTCTCGGTGAATAGCTGAGGCGTGAACTTGGGGTCAATTTTGCTTCCCTTCGTGGGGAGGTTCTGGGACTCTGAACTTCTCCCACAAGCTATGGTAATGCTTTTTCTTAGACCAGTGTGTGAGACAAACTTGGACAGTGTGTAAGATAAAAGAACAAAATAGCGCAGGAAACGGAACCAAAAGAAAGAGAACAATGACAAACACTCATAACTATACCTGTCAAGTTCAGAGTCTCGTACAACCCCTCATGACCGTTAGAGTGCATCGTAGAAGAAAACAAAACTATCATTGGGACGAGTGTACGACCCCTATTTGTTGCTGGAAAATGGCCGTTTTGTTCGTCTCGACTGGCAACAGTAACTGTACGCCAAGACCGTTTCTTTTTGATAAGTGAACTTCACAGGTCGATCACGTCCCTGAGTGGCTTGGGCTACATATGCTGGCATAAATTACATTAAAAAAACTGAGTGCCCTGCCACTCTGTGAAGAAGGATGACCAGCGAAGCTGTGTATCCGGGCCCCTAAATGCCGAACTGCGTCTACGTTTTGCGATAGACGTGATCGGACAAGTGGACAGCACGAATAGCGGGACCGTTCGATGAAATTGGGGGTCGAATGCGCAAAGCTTTTCTTTCGGAAGTGTTCTTTCCCGTTGCCTGGCTGCATTCGCTAATGATTTGTCCTGCGTGAGGATTGGCTGGAATTTGCTCTTACGAAAATTCTAGCGAAATTGCGTGTTTTGTATTGCTCGTCCGAGCAAACGATATAGCCATTTATGATGGCAGACATATTAGCGAATGTTTCTGCAGAGCATTTGTGCAGAGCATTTACGAATGCAAAGTTCTGTGAATTCGGCTATGGTTACTTAGGTTTAAAACTTTCTGCATCCGTGCAGCCACCGAGTTTATTTCTTATTTTAGCGCAAATGGTTAGCACGAAGAAGGATGCAGTGCAGTCACACACGTAAAACAACATAACGAGAAGTCAAAAACAGTAATAGAGGAGACACCAAAGCGACTCAGAGTAACAACACATTACAAGGGCAAAATCAACAACTGTCGTAGGGCATTGGTATCCCCGGTTTTCTCCAGAAGAGTGGTAACGCAAAGTAGCAGACCGTTGTTCTGACGCTGACACGCGGAAACACACGGATGAAAATTCTATTTCGTGTGATGAAACGTATGGTACACATAAATAATAATAATAATAATAATAATAATAATAATCATAATCATAATCATAATAATCATAATAATAATAATAATAATAATAATAATAATAATAATATTATTATTATTATTAATAATAAACAGAGAGAAAGAGAGATAGTAAGGAAAGGAAGGGCGCAGATGACATTCCTTTCGAGTATACATAAAGATGATTACGTCCTCCTCTAAATATATACGCAGTGCGTACAACGTGACAAAGTGTTTACGGTGCTTCGTTCCAACGTCGTAATGTTAGCACGATCTAAGCGACGGTAGCTCCTGAATATGTAGAAAAGGGCAGGTGTTTTTTCGCAGTGCACTCACTAACGATATTCGTAGCAGGAAATGCCGCGCCCATCATCAGCGCTTTCAGTCTGCGGCTTTCATGATATATATATATATATATATATATATATATATATATATATATATATATATATATATATATATATATATATATATGACGTCTTCTTTGGGCACTTATCCTGAAAGCGCATACCTGTGGCCAAAGATTACGAAACTGGAAAATCAAGTGAAACGAATCAAATAAAAAACAAATGCAGAGGAATTAAAGAGGCTACCTGCCTTATACAGGGTCTTTCAGGGAGCACTCTCAAATTTTTTTTGAGGCTGCCTGTGGCAGACTGCACAATTCTAGTTCATGCGCTGGTCTATCGAAGAGGCGTACAGTCTTTGCACAAAAAGTTCAAACGCGAAATCGACTTATTAATGTTTTGGGATGATATAATGACGTACGGGCATCACCGCAAACGCCTACACCGACGCCGGATTTTCGGCCAGACGGTGGCCCTTAACGCTCACAGTGAAGTACCTAAACACAAGATTGTGCATTTGGGTGCGTACGGTGATGCGGGGGAACCGATGTTCACGCCATGGCCAATTGCGTGCACTAATCAGCCGTGCTCGTCATTAGGACGCAGAGCGAGAGGCCGAGTGTGTTGCGTCATCGCAACTCCGCATGGAAACAAGGGTATTTCCGTCCCGATGAATAAGGCACTGCATGCCTGTAGCGACTTGTGCAATTCTGGCCTCTGAAGTGTAGGCCATTTGCGTTTGTTCCGCAAGCGTCTGGCCCATTCTGAGTTTGCAGAATCTGCTCCGGTCGTAAGGGGGGATGAAGCCACCATGCAGGACTCTTGGAAACTTCGTGGGCATCTAGCGCGAGATTCTGCCTCGAATGAGCTCGCGCGATCTCGCAGCGTTTCAAACCACAGCCTATATAGTCGCTGTGGAGAGATGTCTCGGTCGTTACGACAACGGCGGACAGCGATTAGAGCGCCCCCAGCGGCACCGACCTCCTGAACGAGGGGAGGCTTTGTGGCCAATCACGCGCCGCACGTACTTTTCTTTTGCCTAACATTTAAGCAGGACCATGAGCCACACATGGCTGATGTGCTCCGACGCAAAGCTACGACCACATTGCTGTAGCTTGCGCAGCGCAATTAGTCCATTTAGTAGAAAGGCCTCGAAACACGTGGCTCGAGGATAGAGCACACTGCAGTCGCCTGTCTGGAAGAAGCTTTTGTTGCCCCCGCGCAATTTGTTCAATGCTCGTTATGATTCCGACTGTTAGCGAACGACGCTGTGGCCAGGCCTGAAGTTTTGTCGTGGTTTGTCAAACGAACCCTGTGTTTTTTGGGAATGAACCACATCCGTTCATGGAAATTTGTACAAAGGCTGTGGCAAATTAAAGAAAGAAGTATGGCGGTGCTTTGGTTATTGCAACTGCATAATTAGTGGATTTATTGTTTCCTTCTGCGGACGACGAAACGGCGAGACACGGTGTGCAAGCGAGCCATTTCGAAGACATAGAATTTCGATGCATTTATTAAAGTCCTTAATTTTCCAGAAACCTTACATAAGACAAGACACCAATACGTACACAATAGATAATCAGTTTCATTGTCACCCCAAAGTCTCAAAGCGACGCAGCTTTTCTATTTTCTAGTGTAATTTTATTTTTTCAATATTATGTATCTCGAGCGTACCTTCATCTTTCCATTACTATTTTTGTTTTCCGTTGGGTGCTCTCCGAGCCTGCGCGTTTTCATTTAGGGGTTTCGTCACGTGGTCCAGTTTGTTATCACCAATAAATTTTTTTTAATCACCTAGAAACGCGGTGATTGCTTTGTCCCCTTTCCCATCCTACTATTCACATTTTATCACTGGTAACATTTTTTAGCTCGGTGCTCCTTTTGAGCTAAATCGCATTGGGTATCGTAATCCGTCAGTCATAGCAGCTGTCGTTCTAACAGCGAATTCCAGGCGCAGTATTCTTTCCCTGTTGTTGCATCGTAGGAAGTGGCTGAAAAACGGAGAAACAAAATTCTCGCCCCCGCACTGTAGAACGAAGCTACAAAGGAAACCCAGTACAAGTTTCTCAGAAATAAAGCTTCTCAGTCGCACATGCTCCTGGTTGAAAGGGTCAGTGTGTATCTGTGCTTCGAGAGGCCCCTGCTTAGGTCACATTGCCGACCCACCGGCCCGGAAAGGCGTTGGTCTCTGGCTCGTTCCCCGGATTAGGACGAATATTTCATCAACTACGAAGCTTCCTTTCTGAGAAGTCCATGCTAGGTTTCCTTTGTAAGATCGTGCTACATTCAGGTGGATGACAATTATTCCTTTTCTAAATACTATAGCTATTCGCTGATGCTTCGCCGATCGGTTGATCGGTTCGAGAGTGGGTATATAGGTCGGTTAAGTTTACTGTCCAACTCATCACCTTTGCTGGGTGGGACATAGTTGTCGGTGTCTAATTTGGCCAAGGTACATCAAGAGGTAGGCAAGACTTCCGGGAGTCGGCTGTGCTCAAGTGGGCAAGAATTTATTTTCCTTTCGACCAAAGCTGCACCTCTGTCACCAACGCTAGCAGTGTGACTCCTCGTCTGCCTTCATTGTTCGCGCTGATGAAATGTGGGAAGACAAAGGAGCGATAGATCCCAGGTCTATACTATGTGAGTATTAGAGAGACTACCTGGCGAACCACGTCTACTACAACGAAATTCCGCGAGGCGCAGGAGAACAAGCACTTAAGATGAAAAGCGCAGGCACAGGACTTATACGTAAATGTGACATATACGCAGCGACGCGGAAAGAAACATCGCAATGACTTCGGTTATAAATAAATCCGTCGGAACAGGCCATTTTTCCCACTTTATTGACTGCCTTCTGATTTATAAAGAAGGAATAAGGCCCCGCTGCTTCTCATACCGCTAACGACTATATTAATAAACCGATGCAGCAGCTGCTACACTGGCGCGCTTTCATGCAATGCTTTCCTTTTAACCTGTGGCTCGAGATCTATAACCCATAATATTGTGCTTTTGCGATGTTCGTCTTTCCGAAGCGTCGGCAAACACAAATCTGAAGCCAATTCGATGTGCCGTCACTTCCACGGGCGAAGAAATTGCATGTTGGGTCAGGAATATCAATAAGGAATGCAGACGTGACAGCGCTGCCAAAAGAGGCTGCTCAGTTCGGGAGACGGAAATGCCAGCGGCCGGCTGCGAAGCCGAACAGAATGTTTAAAACAAAAGCAGGCTGCACACTGAGCATCCAAATGAACATCCGTGCCCGAGTACTTCGGGCTTCTTATTGCCTTCATATGCCTCTGAACTTTGCCATTGACTATGCAAGCTACGTAGGTGGGCTGGTAAGCTCGTAGTAATGTGTCAATACACACATGGGAAAAAGCAAAGCTGTTGCACAATTTCTTTATTTTTCTGTGCTGTTATTGACGCTATTATTCTGCGTGTGCGGAAGTTTTTTGAGCAGGGCAACCGCACTTCAAAACGTGTATTTAATGTTCTTGCTCTATTATCTAAAAAAAGATTACGTGATCTTCCACTCTGTGAGGAATGATGACCAGCAAAGCTGTGTATGTGGGCCCCTTAAAGGCATACTGCACCTCCGCCGCGGGTCGGCCCGGCATTGCACGATCTTCGGGAGTTTCTGTCTACGCACCGACACGATCCTGGGGTGACAAGCCTTTGACAGCTTCGCTGCAAAAAATCCGAGGAAGCCTAAGCAGTTCTAATGAGTTGAGGACGCGAAAGCATTAATGTCCAGTTGAATGCCGCAGAGCCGTCCTTCGAGTTTTGCGTCCTTCGAGATACGGACCGCGCACCGGCTTCCAACAGCAAAACGGCAGCAACCCCACGTGCGCGTCACGCGACTGCCTTGCCGACGACAACCCTACCCGCTCCATGGCGTCGCGTCGGCGTATCTCCTCCGTTGAGGCGCGCTGGTGACGTGGCGCCGCGGCGACGCGCTCTCCCCTCACGCAGTACCTGTGTGCTAGCGTGGCAACATGGGTTCGATTCGGCCACTCTGCTCCGCCGAGGCGCGCACGTGAGATTACGTCGCAGCCAATGGGAATTTAGGTGCCGTTTCGCTGCTACAGACGCCGGCTTCTTCGCTCAACGGGCCCAGTTCATGCTTTTGTATCAAAATGAAAGATAAACTATCCAAAGCCGACTTACGTGCAGACCTGCAAGGTAGGTCTACACGTAAGGGTACGTCTAGAGCTGTTTCGATACAGCGAGTAATGCCTATAACCATGAAACGGCGATTTGCTAAAAAAGTTTTGTGATGTTTATAATAAACGTGCGCTGATATTCATGATAAGGACCTTTACTCATCCATTGCTACCGCTGGTGCCCACTGTCTTCAAAAGTGTTAAACATGTTCACAAGTGTGATAAGTGAAATGATTTTCGGCGATATTAGCGGTTTGGGTAGAGAACCTACAATTCAGAAAAAGGCATGAAGAATCCAGTGAAAGTCAGTAAAAAATTTGAATAGGAAGTCGGTGTGAATCCAACTGGCAGTTGGCAAGAATCTGTGGCAATCCGCTGTTGTCGCCGTAGTTGCGGCAACGCTGGAAACAACGTTGCGCGCTCGCAGCGCTTCCATTTTGTAGCTTTTTTCTCTGCGCTGAGAATTTCTTGAGATGCATCAGTCTATGAAAAGGGTTGTCAATGACACAACAACGAACGCTTGTGTACGTTTGTGCATGTGTGCTGTGAACTTTTATTCTGTCTTCATGTGCTCCTTTTCCTCCCTTCCCCAATGCAGGGCGGTCAACTCGGTTCAGCTTGGTTAAGTTCGCTGCCTCTCCGCGATCATCTCGATTCATCTCTCTCTCTCTCTCTCTCTCTCTCTCTCTCTCTCTCTCTTTAACTGCGTTGATTCCAGGCTGGTGTTTCACCTTGCCCTCTCTCTCTCTCTCTCTCTCTTTAACTGCGTTGATTCCAGGCTGGTGTTTCACCTTGCCCCAAAACTTGTCTATCTGTCGCGGAGCTGAGACGTGTATTACTCTTTGTGCTTCAGGCCTCCAGTCTCTGAAACTGGCCTCAGTAGCATTCCCCCTACGAAGACGAAACCAAGGAAGCGTGAAAAGTCGTCGCAACTCGTACGTGGTCCATGGGACCGGTCGTAAGACGCTACTAAACTTCCTCTGTCACTCCCTACGGCACGACAACCTTTTCCCATTTGCCGCCCTGCTGAGCCTAGCTATATATACAGAATATCGCGCCGGCAATGCGAGACCTTCATGCGCTGCTGCTGCTGCTGCCAACGAGTTTGCTTGCGTCAGGGTTGTTGCCAATTCTTTTTATTTGATTTTGTGCCACCTGTCGTCCAAGCGGTTTAGATCTGTCGCCAGTAAGGGCCTGGCGGACAATCCAAGATGTGAGATACGGTAGGCGAGTGTCTTTTCGACTGAAAGGGAGGCCAACGCGTCTAACAGAATGCGAAAAGAAAACAAACGAGATATAGAGCATTACGTGAATAGAGAAGGAATAGGTTATATGCCCTGCGCGTATGCAATCGATTTATTATCGATTGCTGAGAGCGGCCTCTCCAGACCGTTGCCAAAGGCTGTGGTTATGTGCGACTTCCTGCGTGCCCTGCGCGTTTGCTACATGCTTTAACATTTCTCGCCACTTCGCGCCGTGTGTCCGTGAGTAATTGATTGCTTTAATTGGTGAGTGTCCCGATGGGCGCGCCGCTGCAACTGACTGCGGTTTCAATGGGCAGTGCCGACGGGATCGTGAAACTGTTTCGGACATTAACATTAGTGAAACGGATGCGGGCATTATATCAACGTGACAAATGAATCACATAATTTGCTGCGTGCATGGTCACTCACTCACTCACTCACTCACTCACTCACTCACTCACTCACTCACTCACTCACTCACTCACTCACTCACTCACTCACTCACTCACTCACTCACTCACTCACTCACTCACTCACTCACTCACTCACTCACTCACTCACTCACTCACTCACTCACTCACTCACTCATTTCTGAAGAATTCGCTCGCTCGTTTTTAGGCACCCGTTCCTGCGGCATGCGGCAAGCGTCGGCGTAACCGAGCGAACGAACAGAGCGAAGAATGAAAGAGCGAACGCGGAGTGCAGCGGGGGATGAAAGCCGCAAAGGAGGAAATCGAAGGAAAGTGCAGCGGAACCATGAGGCGGGAAGCGGAGGAGCGTTTGGCGAAATCGTGAGAAGAAAAGCGTAGTGCGGCGACGATGGCTACTAGATGGCGCCAGAATAGCGCGCGTCGTCTGGGGGATCTGTCTGCGGCGGCTGCGGCGAATCGCGCCCAGGCGTCACCCACGCGCTGCCTCTCGGGAGCTCAAGACAAGCGAGGCAGTCGCGACACTTCGCTCCGTTTGCAACATGCCCCACGAGACAGACCGACCACGCCAGCCAATATATCGCGAAATGAAAACACGTATAAAGCCGCGCCCAAATTTCCCATGAGGGAGTGTCGTAATCGTCGGTGAATTTATTTTACTCTCACGTCATTTGCTCAAAGCATGCATTCGCTAACTCAGTTGAAGCAAATAAGGTTTAAAACACAAGTTTCAGCTTTTAAGACGCCCCGTTGTCATCTCTATTCCATCGTAATAAAACAGCTGCGATGCATTTTATTCTTTTACGGCACCCATTATTGTATTTCCAGAGCGCGCCGCGGCCTCGCAGCAACCTCGGCGTTGCGCTGCCAAGCTTGAGGGCGCAGGATCGAATCTCGGTCAGGTGGGAAAAATACGGCCGTGTGCAAATTATTGGACAGCTACATACGAAGTAAGGTTAGTAGGTTAATCAGCTACATAAACTGCTGCAAACATTCGCTTACTGATTAAATTAGCGAGCCCCCTTTCGCGCGCGCACAGGCAAACACGAGCACATCTCAGTCGATGACCGCGGACACTAACCTGCCAGCGCCCCCTCCCCTCTCAGCGCGCGTAAATCTCCCCGGCGTCCTCGCTTGCGCACGCGAGAAGACGCCGCCGCGTCAAGCCATCATCATAGTCGGCTCATACGCGCAAGCTTTCTCCCGCACCCACAGCATACGGCACGGCGGCCATGTTATCGCGCTTGAAATTTATGCAGAACATCACGCAGACGCTGACGAAGACGACGGAAATCGGTCAGGATGTGTTCATGTAATTGCTGTCGCAATAATACGCCCGTGTATCGTGCATTGGCTGGGCAATAAAGAACCCCACGTGGTCAAAAAGCCCCCCCCCCCACCCCCCCCACTACGGCGTGCTTCATAATCGTATTGCGTTTATGGCTCGCAAAACCCCAGAATTTCATTAATTATTTGAAACACCGCCTGAGTCCTCTCTACATTGCTGCAATGTCCCCACGGTGTCTACGCTTTTACTGGTGCATTTCAATACTGCGCACAATCGGGAGCGGAAATAACAGCATGTGCGCGCCATACCCGTTTGCTACGTTATTCAAGCAAGGCAAGAACTTACGTACCTACGGCACAACTACCGCCATTTTACATGATCTTTCAATTTTTCTGCTGTATTGCGAGCCTTAACTCAGTTCATACGATTCTGAAAGGCCCTTAAGATTTCTGTGTCAGGGTAACCCGCCAACTGTAATCTTTCAATATGACTCGGGAAACATTTCCTTAACGAATGTGTGCGCCTTTTCTGATGCACAGAGCGCATTGAAGCGTAAACAATACCACTACTCGCTAGTTTAGGATGCCTTGAATAAAAAAAATAAGGTTGCCTGGGCGGAGACGGGGCTGCAGCATATTGCCAAGAGAAATATTTGTGCAGCTTAGAGCCAGTGCCTGGGCTGTGATCCTCTTTTATTGGTCCTCGTCTTTTTAGCGTTGCTTGAGGTCAGAGTTAGAATCTGAGTTTGATTGTGCGTAGCGTCTACACCAATTTTAACAGCGCCCACGCTGGGCGAAAACGAAAAAAAGTATACGCACACTGTAATGGGGTTTCAAGCCGCTGTCAGATTACCATCACGGGGTTGGCTTTTACGGAACATATTTTGGTGGATGGTCGTCTCCAGTTGGCAGAAGCCCGAATTGAGATAACTTGCGTGTTTTGGTAATTTACCGGCAGTACATTATGGTGAAGACAACGAACAAAACGAGAAAAAGAAATAAGAGATCGCGTTTTATGTTCTTAGTGCTTAACCTAGATCACGACTGATTACGGCATTTATTTATTTATTTATTTATTTATTTATTTATTTATTTATTTATTCATTCATTCATTTATTTAGTACACACCGGAGACCAACCTAGTCCAAGGGAGACAGTCAATGCAATTTACAATATATTTCTATTGCACAAAAAGTGAAAGACTTTACAGCGTATGCTGCAATTTATTCATTGTAGCCGGTGAGTTTGTAAGGCATATCTGCTTGGAACGACTCCGAAGGATCATACGGGTTTCGAGATATGCACTGTAAACCTTGCGGTAAAATGCACTATTGTTCCATTTATTTGTTCAATAAACCGCCGTTTTATGCATTCAAGCGCGAAAGTAAGCGGAACGCGCATGTCACGCATTTTGGGAATGAATATCTCGAAGCTGAAAATTCGTTCCAACTGGACACAAGTTTAGAACTCACCGGCTACAATTCTTAAATTGCAATATGTGCCGTAAAACAATCAACGAAATAATTTAATCAGTCGCTAATTAGTCGATTACGCATTTCTATTTCTCCTGAAAGTAATGTCCGCCTTTTGAAGGAATACAGCTCAATGAATACAATTATGCTATCCGCCACAGATAATCTTGAAAAGTTCGTTATGGTCTTTAAAAAAATACAGTAAGAGAAAGTCATCCAGTATAGGGAGGTTAGTAAGAAAAGTGTTTCGTTCTTTATTCCACACTGGAAATTAAGGCGACGGAATGAACTGACAGATGAAATCGCGATAGAGCAGGTTCTTTGGGGGGGTGTGCACATGGCACTCGCAAGTGTCATTTGGTCAGAGGCGATAACACAAGCTCGCTGAAAACTGAAAGGTCAGCGTATTCGCCTTCGCCTGCCGTTTTCACGCGAAATCACCAAGCGTCGAATAAACAACGCTCCCTCCAAAGTCACAAACGCTGCTAAAGGCGATGGTCCCTTCATTTTGCACCTTCTTCTGCAACATTTTCTTTTCTACCGGTCTTTCTTGCGTGCCACGAATCGAGGGCAGTCTGCGTGCAGCCAGGCTTCGACAGCGCGGTACCGGCACCCAAGATTTAGACGAGGTCAGGGCGCGTCGCCAAGCGTATAAAAGAACCGGGGCTGTAGTATTCTCACCTTCTCTTGCGTTCTGTTTCACTTTGTTCTCTCGCGGCGCGGTCTAGTCGTGTTGTGTTCGTGCATTTCGCTGAAAGAAGGAAACTGCCTCCTGTCTTCACTTTCTATGGAAGCGTTTGTCGATTTTTTTTTTATTCGAGCGGCTGCCGCTTCCTTTCCTTTTAGCGCCGTTGTACTTACGGCGAACGAAGAAGGACCAGCGCTCGCCGCACTGCCACCGCTGCTAATGGGGGAGAACATTTGTCCATTAATAAGACAGCAAAGGGTACGAGACCAACAAGAGACGTCTGGAACGCGCCAATATGCCTAACTCTTCGGCATGTTCCAGTTAACGTATCCTTTTTTTAGCAATACAAAGCCACGACGAAGAACGACACACAATAGCGCGTGTAGGATGCGCTCTCTTGCCGCCGCCTATTTTTTAGTTTAGTAATATACAAACTATAAAATTTGATGTTAGCTAGCATACGCTTAGGAAATGCAGTTTTTTTTGCTTTTTGTTCTAGCTTACTGTATCGCATATTTCCGGAGCCATGCTTTAGAGAGGCATATTGTACGAGATTCGCTTTGACCCGGACTTCCTGAATCAACGCTGTGTGCAATACGCTTGCATGATTATACTAAGGAAACAAATTTCAATATTGCTTTTATCACATATTCAAGGTTGCATTTCTTACGGCGTCTCTTTCTGAAAAAAAAAATATGAAAATAATTATACTTAGTTCTCCTGCAATCTCCTTTTCATCTTCTAAGCACTCGAAGAGCGATCATTGGGTGTAGTCGGTTTCTTTTTTTTTTTTTTACACCCACAGTGGCCAATGAGAAAATAAAAACAAATGGCAGACTTATGTCGCCAATATAAATTCACTGTTTGAAACACTGTCCACGTTTATACTTAGAGCTTGAAATGTTTGTTGTTATGTATGTTATAAACTCGTTAAAACACCATTATGTCTCCGTCAAACATACGGCTCTTTTGTTACATTTGGTGAACACGAACTCCCTCACAGCAATGCATGTATCATTCCGATTTCTATCCCGCCAAGTGCTGGTTAGAAGAAGTAAGTCTGAACGGAGCTGGAGCATCTATAACTGTCCTAAGTACAACACGATGAAGTCTTGAATACCATTGTTGAGATATCTTTCCTTCACTTCGACTTTCAATTGCTGCCACGTTGTAAAGAAGTCTACAAAATATAAATCGAAATACCAGACTTATTTAATTTATCCAATCGATGCCTCTCGCCCTGTAGACATTCTCTCTTATGACCTAGCTTCCAACAGGAAGGACATACACATATAAACGGAGCAACAGCAAACAAGAAAAAGAGACAAGGAGAGGCACTCATATATGGCGCTATCGATCACTGTGCTAAAATTTACCAAGTCTGTCGGTATGATAGCAGGGATCTGGCCATTTCACGACACTTTATCGACCGTACAATCCGACGAGACGTCGCGAACTGTATACGAAAGCACGGGAATTCTATAAAATTCTGGTGCACAATAACATTTTGGTTGGTACTTCGATTGCAAGGCGAGAGAGAATTGCGATAGACCTGACATAGCCTTCGGCCGTCGATAGAATAGTTCTCGCCAAAAATAAGTTGGTGTGATGTTAAGAGCGAAAAAGAGGACGCACTTGCAGATTGTTTTGTATGAGAAGAGCAAACGCTATGAAAAGCGTTGTTTGCGAGACAGTGTCTTCAGCGCATTTTTCCAATATATGGGAGAGCTTATCAGTACGATAACAGCGCGCTTTCCTTTTTCCTTTTTTGCAAGTGATTGCTCCCGCTTTGCTGTAATTTGCTTTCGTGGTAATTTTACTGTAATCCACTGTAATTGGAGAGCACACCTAACCGAGTTCAATGTGATAGATCCAACGCACGCAGATATGCACGCACGAGTTATTTCAATGGGCTATTGTTCTTTCGGGTTTCAAGAAGAAAAAAAAAGATATATGCAAAGTGAGCCTTTTCGTGATCTTCTTTTTTAAAAACAATGTGGCGCCGTGTTCGACGCTCAGCAGTCAGGCCATCGTGGACGTTAAACAGCGATGGGTTTGCTTGCAGGACCAAATTGGAACACACGCTTAGTTACGAGCAGCTTTGTCAATTCAGATCCCAATTAGGGGACGCCGACTTTCCCTCTACCATTACACTGCACGGTATTAGCGATGGTTATACAGGTGCCGGAACGATCGCTTACAGGCCAGTCAATAGTGGCGCAGGCACAATTTAACCCATCCGCTCTAAGAGAGTCATATGCTAGCGGCTCATTGAGCGTAAGCGCCGTGGTATCGCCATCTTCACACTTTTATTGGCCATACGCGCCGATTTTCGGAGTTTGAATGCAGGGGCGAGGAATGGTCTTGAACGGTCGCGTCTTCGCCTAACGATAGCTAAACTCCCACCTCGTTTATAACGACAGCCGAAGTCGCCATCGATGCGTGAACTGGAAGCTCACGCTGCTTCGTTCACAGGTAACGAAGGAGGTAACTGACAACAGGAAAATCAAGCAGGACTCTCTGAACCCGTCCGCGCTTAGCTGGACACAAATGGTGTTCAAACACTTCCTTTTAGAATCTGTTGTTTAGTTGAAATCTCGTGCGAACAGGAGCCCGTCTGAATACAAAGTATACTTATTGGATTAGAATATACGCTGAAGGATGGAAAATGTTTCAGTCACCACGTAAGAGTATACCGAGTGGATGTTCACCTATGCGGCACTCCTAGGCTTGAAGGGCTTAGAAGAGAGACATATACGCCAGTTATTGAAGCATATCTGACAACGACCTAGCTCATAAACACAGGGACAAAAGAATGCGTCCGGGACGGTACAAACCCTTGCCCCCTCCGTGTCGCCTTCCTTTGGTCTCCTGTGTTGCTCTTCGTCGTCATCAAATAGGCCTGAAGGAGTATTGACGCATACATTACAAGTTTACCAAACTGTATCGCATGCTTCTTGCGCGTTACGGCATCACAGTTAGCATGTTTCAAGGTTGGGAGACACGTAAAAGTACTGTGATTTCATGCAGATTTTATACAGATTTAGTTTTGAAATGCCTTACCAGGCGTCATTGATATTTATCTTTCATCGGAACACTGCAAAATTCGCTGACGTGTAAACAATAAGGTCGCGTATCGTCATGTTGCTCATTAAAAAAAGATCACTAAACATGCCACGCACGTTTCTATTGTCTGCTTTGGCGGGTAGCAGCCGCAGCGATCGAAAGAGTGGAGCGCACTAATATATCAGGATGACATGATAAATCGATTTCCTCGGTATACTAAAGCCAAAACTGCTTCACAGAAATCAGTATTACGGTGCAGTATCAGTACACAATCTCTACGTAACCACTTGCTACACAACTGTTGCATTATTCATACAACTATTCTCTGCAAACAATGAATGCTTCGGATTACTTAGACGCTGACTAGCTGAGCCTGTCAATTTAAAATACTGTCATTGAGGTGCGGCACATACCAATGACTAGCCAGCGACCAAAGTAAGCGAGAAAGAGGCTATATACCGGCACGGACATAGATGAATACCAAAAAGTGCCTAAAGTATCCTAGGAATGCCAATCGCACTAAAGCCTGTTGCTTCCCGCGGTGCCTGTTCTTGTGTAAGCAAACAACAACAACAACAACAACGACGACGACGACGACAACGACAACAATGACAACGACAACAACGACAACGACGACGACGACGACGACAAATGTTGGCCAAGAAATGCTTCGAATGCAAAAAAAAACACACCTTTGACTTTTTCCAGAAATAACGTTGATTTTATACACATTCTACTATAACAGCTCTATGTCGTTGGCAAAATGTTTACTATCTGCGCTTAAGCACAACCGAAGTTCGGTAATGTTTAAGATATACATAGCAGCATGCTTTTGTAAACCTTGTGAATGTACTGGGGTTTTTTATGGTACCATGTATGTCCTAGTTCTCGAGGAATTTCGGCTCCGAACGCAACACTGCTGAGGTGTCTATTGCTGGTACACTGTATATGTTGAAAATCATCTTGTACAGGTGGCATTTAGTTTATGTGTAACTGTGCCTTTCCGTGGGTATACGTGTTTGTATGTTGGTGCGAGAGGACTCGGACACTGAAAACGTGCTGTGTTTCGTTTCTTACATGTTATCGTCTCGGTGGAATTGTGACGTGATTATGACTCAGTGTTCGTATCGTCTCTTGTCGAAACACACTTCTAAACAAAGTCGGCCGAGTTTCTTCGCCGCTGGTCTACGCGGCACCTAACCGTCTCCCGAGGCAGTCTTTCTACAGCTAGAATAATGCTCAATTCTGGTTGCCTGAGTTGAGATTTTGTATGCGTCCCGGGTGTCTTTCGTAAATTCGAGGCTGACAATAATGCGTTTGCGCGGATGCTGTAATGATGTCTTGTAGTTGTTGTGTGTGGCAAAGCCAGTGTCCAGCAGACGCCATTTATTATTTCATTTGCTAATCTGTTTTGTTTACATCAAGAATGATGGATTACATGTGCTATACCTTATATTGTACTTTACGTTCACAACACAGTTGTAAGCTTGCCTACGGGTGAATAAGTTTCCTTGTAAGCTATAATATACGCACGTCTAAAACGCGATGTCGCATTTTACCATTTGTAACAGCGAGCCTTCAGAAAAGAGCACTTCACTGCGGCTTGTTACGGTACGTTTTATGTTACATTTCATAAGCTACTCTGGCTCCAAACACACTCACAACACGGAAAGGTTTGTAGTACAGATGATAATCTAATTATTTGTTTCAAAAATATATTTATAAGCACTTCTAACCCTTTCTTGCATGGATGCGACGCCGGATTTTACCACTTGTAAAATCGAGCCTTCAGAAAGGAGCACTTCTTGCTTTGAAAAATATGTCCTAAGACAAACATTGTGGGTAAATATTAAATTTCAGTTTATCATAATAAGGTAAAGGAGTGATATACAAGTTTCTGAATGTTCAAAATTGATCTAGGTGCACGGTGATCGTGTTTTTCGTGCTATGTATAATAGTATTCTGGGTATGGCAGCGTAAATACTTGTGTTCTGTGTTTGGGCAGTTGAAGATATGTTACTTTATATATGCATGAGTGTACTGAACTCATTCACAAAACTTGCCGATTCGTGTGCTTTTGCAATGCATTGCGTTTGTACCTGTGCCGGTGCCGGAGCAGCCGCTGCCGCCGTAAAGGCGCCAACTTCTTTTCTGATAATTTCAACAATAACAATAACAACAAAAAACAAGAACAGCAACGAACGCGATTTTCCTGCATAAAGCACCTTAGTCTCATCATCCCCACCCTTTCTCTTTCTCTTTTCCTAGTGTGGGCAGGAACAGCCTAAAGCGCGCGTAAAGGCCTCCCTCTTTTCCTTACTTTAGATACATGTTTGTTTCTTACACTGACTTCTCCATTCGAAATGCGTGTGTCATTCTATGACAATCAATGAATTCTTCAGCGTCGTGTATCGCACGTAACTTTACAGATTATTTGAGGGACCGTATGATAATTGTGCTGCTTTTCTTTACCCCGGAGGATTAGGACTTGGGAGAGCAGGGGAAAACATTTTGAGGAAAAAAAAAGGGACTTGGACGACACCGAAGTAACACTGAATCATTGTGATTGCCTCACCGATTAAGTGTAATGTCCCAAGAAAGCTCTACAGATACGAGAGGTGTCGCAATGAAGGTGTTCAAATAAGTTTTACCACCTGGAGTTCCTTAATATACCACTTCCTTTGCGATGCACTGTGAGGAAAGGTTATTTTAACTAGCGTAACCTCTTGGCATGTGTTACAGTTGTCGGAGGGCAGGATTCGTGCATCTTGACTACAGATAGTTTTCATTTACTTAGTTTTGAGGCAGCCGGGAGAAGAAATAAGCAGCACAAAAAAAAGAAAAGAATCCATACCTTTTCTCGCAAGCGATACAAATTCCACGCAGCTCTTAGGCTTTCCTGTGAGTCTGTGGCAATAAGAAGCGTGTCGGTAGAATGAGCGAAAGAGACACAATAGTGAGAGCCTGACAGAGGCTAAACCTGATGAACCCTATTGGGGTTGTGTTCACTATGGAGTTGCGTCTTGAATAAATAAGCGCACTACGTGACAAGCCGCTCTCGCGGAATAGGACAAAGCGGCCCTGTACACAAAACTAGACGGCCATAGGTGCACGGTCACTCCTTTTGTTTTTGTACCCATTTCATCGTCGAATTAAGGCCACTATGGGGATTGACCGGGTAGTGAAAAGAGAACAAGGCGAAAATAAACGGCACAAACGAAACTAAATATTGACCAGAACGAACGCAACAAACGAAATCACTGATGTCGTTATTGCTAACAATACTCGACGCTACAGGACCATAACGATGAATACTGTGGGCAAACGCTGTGACATAAAATGAAAAGACACACATAAGAACATCTTGTGTGAGAGCGCGCCCGATTGGCAGCGAGAAAGAAAGTAAGAAAGAAAAGAAAAGAAACCGGGGACGAGCGCATGTCCTCGTGTCGTATTGTTTCTGTCCCACTGGCAAACGTTTTCGCTTTCATGCGAGATGTTTCAACACCAACTAGGTTGACCAGTTACGCTACGCAAAAGAACATGCAGAGAAATAAATTCGCGCAGAAACCATATAAGATGATTAGGCTAGTAAACGAGTAAACTTCTTATTTCGCTGAATTACCCCTGAATATCCGGGAGTCACTCAAGTACCGCCAAAGCACCAGCAACACTCCAAAGACATGTTCCCCAGGGCACCAAGAGGGCTTGCGAACACGCCGCCCCCCTTTTATCGCTGAAACACAGTCCGAAGAGCTTGAACCCAATGCGAATCAGTGTTCAACTTTTTGGCGAAACTGCCAGTATGTTTTGTTCAGTTAATTACTAAACTCTAAACCACGTGTCTCTATCTCATATTCTCAAATGAGCTTCGACTTGAAATAGCTCTACCTCACCTAGTGAACCACCGGGTCACCCTTCGTCTCAAAGCACAGTATGCTTCAAGGACGCTCATCGGTGGTTCCTTCCAATAGGGATTACATTGAAGGATTGCCACAGTGCATTCGAATAGACACCGATAGCACGGGGCTTCTAAATTTTCGCTCATGAATCGCCGTGTCACTGAAGTGCCGTTTCACTTCACTCGAGGAGCGGCGCTGTTATCCACCTTCCTTTTATAATGATGAATTGTATAGGTAAGGGGGGGGGGGGAGAGACAAAATTCACTCATATAGATCGTTGACCATTACATAGGTAACATAGAGGTTAGCAATGCAGGCGATATCATTAAAGCTTCAAGCATGGACAAAGAATAAGGTCATATTGGGAGAACTTCAGAATGGCGTCACAATCGGTAGGCGTCTGGATGATAACATATTTGTCCTTATTCGGTGTGTTGAAGTATCCAGAGTAGAAAGGAGACCGTTATAAGTTGATTTTTTTTACACTACATGAGCGTATGACAACATTGACTGCAACATTTTGTGAGATCTTCTGGACAGGAAAAGTTTAGACGACAATTGTACAGAGCTTTTGAGAGATATTTACTTAGAAAATACCGTTTGCGTTGAATGGAAAGGGATGAGGAAAGAGGAGAAAGTTGATATGAACAAGGGACTGAGGCAAGCGTGCCGTTTATCCCCACTTCTGTTCATGATACAGATGGTAAGAATGGAAGCTGGATAGAGGTAAGTAATATCGGTTATAATCTTTCATACAAATAGGCCGGTGCAGTGTATTGCAGCAGAAGCTTCCAGGCTTGTTTGACGCGGGCGACTTTGTGTTGCTAACTAGCAAGCAAAGCGATACAAAATGTCAGGCTAATATATGTGGACAGGAAGGCGATAATTTACGTCTGAAATTTAGCGTTAGAGAATAAGGTGTTATCGTATTCAATGAAAACAGTGAGCAGGTCGTCTGAATACAGGGCAAGGGAATACCTCGGGTGAAAGAATATAAATACCTCGGTATATAGATAAACGAAGGCAATAGATATATGGAAACACAGGAATAAACAATAACAGCAAAGGGGAAGATAAATGTGGCCATACTGAAACACAGAGCGCTATGGGGATACAACAGGTACGAGGTGCTCCGGGGTATGTGAATAGGTGTAATGGTTCCAGGACTTACTTTTGGAAATGCGGTTGTTTGCTTGACGTCAGGGCTACAACCAGGGCTGGGGCCAGTGGGACGCCTCGCATTGGGCACACACGGGAAGACTACAAATGAAAGTGTGTAGGTTGATATGGTTTCGACAAAACTTGAAGTGAGGGAAGCTCAGAGAAAAATTGATTATGAACAACGACTGAGGATTACGGAAGAAAGTAAATGGGCTGGGAGAGTGTTTAGATAATTGTACAGGAAGAAGAATGATTCACAGTGGAGAAAAAGAGCTAGGAACCTTACCAGCAAGTATGCGACCTGTATGGTGATCAACATGGCACCAAAGAGCGTCAAGGTTGGTGGAAGAAAAGAAGGGAAGCGACCAACAACGGAGGTGTGCAAAAACAATGTTTTCAATAGAGGTTTAGAAAGATTGGTGATCGGAACTCTTCATGGGCTTCTGTCTTTCTTTTTTTCTTTTTTTTCCTTCCTTTAACATAAATGGAACCTTAGGCAATATATTGACAAGAGCGTGGTGGCGCAAACCATCCCGCCGTTCCAAGCGGAGGCTCGCAGCATTTATCCATCCATCGCAATTGAAAGTACAACGCGCAGGGAAGCCATAAACTGTGAATAATGCAGAGTAGTGGTAGAAAATTTTGACATATTTAAATGAAATGGAAATAGCGAAGTTGGTAGCAGGTGCATCCGCCGCGATTAAAAGGAGACTCACATCATCATCATCATCACCACCACCATCATCGTCGTCGTCATCGTCGTCGGGTTAGATTGTCGAGGCGAAGGACGCTATACAATGCGACAAAATAACAAGCAAGCCACGCTAAAGGTCGGCGTCGTTGTTACTCAAACGGAAGACTATAAAAAAAAAACCAGACAGAACATGCAAACCAGGCGTTTGCGAGAGGATTACACCATTTCTGCGTAGACAGATGCGCAAGGAAAAGAAATGACATTGGTGGTCTCTAGGAAAAGCGAAAGGAAAAGCAAAGCCTCTCATATTGGCTGCGCAGACGCAGACGGCATCAATGGCTGCCAAGTCACTCGATAACAGGCGGCCGCCCCGCCCCTGTCTCGCTCCTCTGACGAGAAACCCGTGATCTGCCGCGGCTGAGCGGCTCAGCGTAGTCGCAGTAGTTCGTCGCCTGTCCAGCGTGTACTGGCCACTGCATTCCATCGATCTAGCGAAAATTTGCTTTTCACAGATATGGCCCTTTACTCCTGTGTCTTGTTTTTTGCTTTGCTATTGTGGATTGCATGAAGTTATGCCCATCAAAAGATGGAAATCATTGAAAGTACTTCGAGTTGGATGAATGCTATAGCACTTAGTTTACTCGTCTGCTAGAAAACGTGGGCTTCATGCTACATGATGAAAGAAGGACTATTGCATCTACAAAGGAAGCGAAATTGATTCTCAACACTACCTCAACTGAAGTATATAATAATAAAAATGAATGGCAGATTTTCGTTGTGGTCGTCACGATGGTTCTTCTTGTTCTCCTTTATTTTCTCTGTATTATTATTATTATTATAATTATTTTTATTTTTATTTTTATTATTGCCACCATATTCCTTTTGGCACTGTAAAACAAGTTAGTAAATGAACGAATGAATGAATGAGTAGGCTCATTCGCGTGACGTCACGTCCGAGCTAATTTCCCTGTCAACGATCTCGCTCTCCCTAAGCTATACTGACTCCCCGCCTACCATCATGCGAAAGCGAGGACGCGAGAAAAGCCGCAAAAGTCCACGCTTCTTCCGACCCCATCCGAGTTGTGCGCTCCAATCCTTCTTCCGCTTGCAACTGCCTGCTTTCCGCATGAATCCTGAATAGATGAGCCTGTCTGCTACACGAAATGCATTCGCTTGACGCCTCGCCACATTTATTTGGCCGGGAAGAGTCGCCGGTGGTTGCTTTTATCGATTTCCCGCTTCGACGCTTGTTTCTTTTCACCGCTTGGAAGGCCTCTGAGCATGGCACGAAGCGTGATGTGCATGCTCTGCTCGCTTCACGTCGCCTAGTAGCTATCGCAGGCACCGGGTACCGTAAACAAACAAACAGATAGCCTGTCGTGTTGTAGGGGTTCTGCAACTCTAGCCATGCATTGATTCGACCCTTTTGATCCCGGCTGCCTATCACGACCGGAACGAAGGTGAGCGCGATTTCCCACCCGCATACGCATCACGCGCGGTTACAGAGCGCTGGAAAACGATTTATTTTAATAACCCCGCTCCTGGCGCAGTCAGCGGACGTGAGTGATGGTTCCTCCTAATTGCTTCGTCCACAAATGGAAACAGGGGAAGCAGTATTTTTCGCCGGGAATTTTCAGCGAGATAGCGGATGACTACACACTGGCGCTTTGCGCATTTTCTTTGATCCTTTCAAGGCAAATACTGGCATTGTGTGCGACCGCGTGCCCAATTCCGTCCGAGTCTCAACTCACCCAAAGCAGGATCATGGTGGCCCGCGCAGCAGATTTGTCTTTCGCTCTCTTTTTTCCCTCCTTCAACAGGTTCTGCCCCATGACGATACGTACACAGCACGCAAGTGCTTTGCGGAACGTAGGAGCGCGTGTCACGTTAGGGCTTTTATAGTACTGCGAAATGCCCACGTACGTAAGCGGGTTAGACGCCGGGCGCGTCGGAGCGCATTGGTCGCGTCCACCAGTACGCCGAACCATCGGTCGAACTAGACGTTGTTGATCTCGCTAACGTGATGCAACGTGCGGGCGCTTTCCCGCTTCGTCGAAATGTATTTAGGCCTTTAAGATACTGCTTTTAATACGGATGAAATGCACGAATCATACGAATCATATTGAGAAAAATAAAAACCGAGTACTTGCTTTCCGAGACTGGCAAGGTCATCTGCGACGAATTGCGCCAAAAGCAGGCCGAGCCTTTCGCGCAAACAGCACATACTGAACACTTTCTCGAAAACATAGTTCCTATTTTTGCTATGCATTCCCACCGTGCAGAATCTGGGAGTGGCTTCTGCGCGTTCGCTTCATGCAGCAAAGCCAAACCGTTGGCCCTTGAAAAGTACAGCCTTCCGCTGGTCATCTTTGATACTGCCATTTTGGGAAACTCTTTTGTCTCGCGCTCTCCCGAACAAACGAGAACCACGAGAGCAGCCCGCAAGGCTCCCTACGTACGCACGTAAGCAACGGATGCGTGCGTACGCAGCGCGCGCGTACGCATCACGCACCGTTCGTATTGCGTTCTGCACATGCGCACTTTGCCGAATGTATATCGATCTTACGTACGTAACGCCGTTGCGTACGTAAGATAGTACTAAATACTAAATACTATACAAGATAGTACTGCGTACGTTGCGCACGTACGCAGCACTAAACCTGTCTAATGAATGGAGCGCTTAGGTGTTTAGGTGCTCTGTTTCAGTAAAACCATGCAGCTAAATAGATGCTGGCGTTGTGTTCAATAATCATCATCGTTATTTCCTTTGCAAATTCGCAAGTACTGATCATTATAAATCGTCAAGTCTGCACATTTGGTCCGAGGATGCCGAATTTTTAAAGCGTTAGGTTTGTTAGAACTGTTGGCGACTTTGTTGTAGAACTCCAGCTTCATAATCAACTTCGTTTAAATGGAAGGCATGCTAAAGATATAAGAAAGTCAACTGAAAGACCCTAGAAAAACGAAAGAACTTTTATAACTGCGTTTGTAAAAGCCACCTTTGCTTATATTATGTTCGCTATAGAGAGTTGTCGGCGCGTATTCTTAGTAATCGCTTTAACGCAAGAACATATTTTTAAATACTGGGCCTGTTTTCACATACACACGTGCACAAATCGCTTAAGCGTGAGCTGTTCGTAAGGGCATATACCAGGTAATCGTAGTATCCGAACGAAAAGGTTTGTGATTGCGTCGCGTCATCTCGACCCTAGGATGACATATATTTGTAGGGGGGCATGCACTGATACTAACTCTAGCATCGCAATCATCTTATAAAAGTCTTTAAAGAAAGTTGTGCTGCGCTATTGTTGAGTTTTTGTTGCTTGTAATAAACTGTATGCTGAGATGCTAATGAATACTAAGCATGATATGCGCAAAGGAGGAGCTCTTTAAGTATAAAAATAGCATTTTATCACGCGAAGTACCAGACACTTTTGCATAGCATAGATTGTTAACTATCCTATGGAAATGAAGATGTTAGAGAGAAAAAGGTATGTACACCTTATTACTTATCTAATCTTGGCGGTACTTGATTCGGAAAAGTTCAGTTCGTGTTCCGGCTCTTTTGCAACAAATTGTGAAACTTGACAAAGGCCTCGCCGCTTGACGGCCGAATGAAGTCTGTGAGATGCGAAGGAAAATAAATTTTTCTTTTTTGTTATGAGAACACGCAGTGAAAAAGCGCACATGCTCAATGTTTGCGGGAACCGGAGCGGAACTCTAACAACTACGCCAGATTATGTAGACTGGGGGGCATTTTCTTCCTTGCGTTTCTCTCAACACAAATTTATAATGCGTTAACGTTGCTTGCCTTCACATTAGTTTTGTGCGTACGTTTCTCAGTCCTCTATCCTAATGAACGCCCGGAAGACGTACAGTTTTATGTGCTGCGATTCAGAAGAAGAGATCTTGCGAGACGCCACGCTGAACACACAAGTTGTAATTTCTTCTGTGCCTCAGGTTTTTCTTGGGCAATGGAAAACATAAAAGGAAGGGCGAAGTGCTCCAGCCAGTAACACCAAACCTCTTTATTGTCGCTTGAGCACTTATCATCACAAAGTATCGACATAGATATGTATGTCATTTCAGTGTCGTTAGACACCTGGTTATTATAACAGAGTTATTCTCTTGCTTTATTTTTTCTTGCTGCGATAACATTTTAGTTGTTTTTTTTTTCTTCACATCGTGCCTTTCTATTGATATTGAACAGTGTGGTAGTTAGGAAAGCCATTAGCGAAAAGAAACCAACAGATCAACCAGCAAACTCATCGCTCGTCTTGCAAAACTGCTAAATAGAAAAAGTTTTGATAACGTGCGCCGCAACCTACCGGTTGTTCGAACCGCAGCTTCAAAGATGCTTTTAAATAATTTTTAATAAAGAACGATGGTGGTACTTCTGTGACGGCAGCTGCTCGTATGAGGCAGTTAACTATAATGTCATTAGCTTCTGCTTCCAATAAAGTTCAGCCAACATCATTATCGTAAATTATTTCTCCGTCCAGTTCAAAACTCCACGTAAGTACAGCGAGCACATAAGCTTTTGAAACGTCACATTTCATAACGGGCAAAGTCATTGTATTCATGAGTACTCCAGGGAAGAATAAGAATGGCAGAAATCATTCGACCGAAATTTCAAGCCCATGCATCCAGATTGCCAGCTATATAAGATGGTGCCCCATAATGTACGATTTCTGCTTCTTTTCCTGTAACGGAATGAGAAGGTTTTGCGGACGGAAACCAGAAACTTACAAACCCAAACATTTTCGGAGGACATGTTCTTCAACCTGGCAACCGACCCCCTCTGCGGGGTAGTTTTTAGCGACTCACAATCCGCAGTTCGCAACTACGCGCGAGGGTGCATCAACCAGAGGAATGCATGAAGCAACTAGCAACAGTTAAACATGTGCGAAGCCACGCATAATAGAGATATAGAAACATGAAGCGCGTCACAGCTGGTGCGAGGATTTACTGGGCCACATAAAACCAACAATTTCAGTTCTTGCAAACTTCAGTAGCTTTAACATGCAACACAATGCGCTCGTGCAGTCGTGATGCCTAGCTTTCGCAACGCGGTAAAGAAGCGGAAAACAATATAAGCGGCAAAAGGTATTCCAAACTTTAGCGAAATGTCTTTAAACCGCATGCTGCACTGCAGACGAATTTCGTCACTTACACGTGTAACTATGATCTAGTGGAAAAAAAAAACGCCGACGCGATAAAGGAAAAGATGAGAACAAGACATCTCCCGCTGACGAGGCTTTGCGGGGAAGAATCGTATCGCCGGCCCGTTTTCGCCGGTATTTTAGCCCCCCCCCCTCCCCCCCCACTCTTCCACAATTCTTCTTCGACTTTCCTTGAAGCTTTGGCCACCCCACACATGCGAAGGGTGTTGCCTATGTTGTTCTGAAAACGTGAATAAGACAGAGAAGCACTACGGCGCGCGGCTGGCTCATCTCCCGTTGGTTCTGCGCAAGGCCACCACCAATGGCACGTCTATCGGCGCCCACTACGCGCATACTCCGCTTTCACTCTCTCCCCACTCTCTCTCCCCAAATCGGCGGAGGGTCATTCCATGTGAAACGTCCCAGACCACAAAAGTTGCCATTGTTGATTTTACTGAAAAAATTTGGGCTTGATGGCTCTAGTCTGAATAAGGTTTCACAAAATATTTTCATGAAAAAGAAAAAAACTTCAGCATGTGAGCGCTCTTTGAACTTTCCAGGAAGAAGTGAAAAGTTGGTTGGGGTCAATTTTTTGTATTCGAGCCTGAAATCAGGTAAAATCAAAAACTTTATTTTAGAGCCTAATGCTGCCATCGTTTCATATCACGTTACAATTGCATGAATTTTAGAATTTTTCGCATTTGGCTCAGTAAAAGAAAAAAATGTGTTGTCAGATATTTTTGCAAACGTTGCCGCAACTCTTCAGCCGCAGTTATTTTTGTACCTTTTTGCCTGTTCCTTTAGTGTATGCTAAAAATACGAAAATATTAGCAAATATATTTTTGGAGAAGAATAACTACAAATTTGGTAAAAAAATTCTTGTTTTTTTTTTCGCGAAACTAAGGCCACAATCAAACCTCACACGCCAGATTTCCGGAAACTTGAAAGAGCGCTTGCGTGATGAAGTTCTTTTTTTTTTTTGAAGAATACATTTTGGCGAGACCTCATTCACATAAAAGCCATCTAGCCCGTTTTTCTTTCAGCAAAATCAATGATTGTCGCTTTTGGGGTCTGGGACGTTTCGCGTGGAACGAACCCGAAGCTGCGCACGTCAAGAGAAACCAAGCGAGGCTGTAACAGCTCCACTGTAAAAGGGAGTCACGTAGACGTCTCACTAAAGCACGAACAGGCGAGAGGAAGAAGAAATAGAAGTGGTTGATCCATCTTTCATTGCAAGGGTGGAACATAAAAGCGAAACGTGTCTTCACAGAAGCTATTGCATCTTTTCTTCGTGAACTCACTCTCGACCGCAGCAGAAGGCGCGTGATTTGCGATGTGGCGGCCATGTTGCAGCTTCGCTTGGAGCGCGGCCTCCTCTTTGCGAGCGACATCTTGCGGCCGAGTCGCTTCGGCGAAGGTGTGAGCGCTTTGGTTCGACTCCGTCGAGTCTTGGGCAGCCAGCTGCGACGCGCTCAGCTTCAGGAATGCAAGCGGCCGAGTTCGCGGCGTGTGCTGCGAAGGTGTTCTGCTTCCCGCTGGCGTCTCCCTCACCGGACCAACGCGACGTTCGTCCCTCGATGTCGTTGCCTTTGTGCGCTGCTTAGCGCAGCAGTTTCATTACTTCGAGCCATCGCAAGCGAAACAATAGGCGGCGTGTAAGGGATGCTGATGCATGTTGAAGCTGCCCTCCGTAGGCGACGTGGTGTCATAGGCTCACCTGACCCGATAGACAACCATGTGCGGAAACAGTGTCATCACCTCACATGAAGGCCTACACCGTCTACGCCGGGCTGCACCTCTAGTGAGCCTCCGCTGACGCAACCGAAGCGCTCACTGTAGGCGCCCGATGTTGTCAGGATGCAGAACTGCGCTTCAGCGCTCATAAGTGGCAGCGCCATCCCAATCATGAGAGAGCATATTTTACGCGTTCGCACCGACGTCACATCCCTCACAGGAAGTTGATGGGGGACGCCTGCATTAAAGGCTTTCGTGGTAAATGAAAAAGGAGATGGTGCAAGAAAGAAGAGTATGAACATTAAGGGGGGAATAGGAACAAGGAGGATATACCGCTTGCACTGTGGTCGAACATTTTCATGTAGCACTTCTCAAAGGAACCGTGTCCATTACGCTGGCTCGACACTCGTTGCTTCCTGCAGCAGGGCGTGGGTGGAAGGTGTGATTCAGAAAAAAAAAAATTGACCTGTTCTCTGAATGAAGCAACATGAAAAAATTTAAACCGGCAGGTCCCAGGCCCTGTGGGGATCGATGTTAGGCGAAGCAACTTAACGAAACGAAACGAAACGAAACGAAACGAAACGAAACCAACTTAACGAAACGACCATGGGAGCACCGAGACGTAGACGGCTGTTTTATGACCCACAGGACACGCATTTCACGATAGACATGTCATATCCTATCATTTATGTTAGTCATGAACTTTTGTCATGCTATGCCAACTCTGATACGTATCAATGAACGAAACGACAATGAGCTCCAAGACGTAAGGCTAGGTAGATACTCTCCAATTGGGAAATGTTCGCCAAGAAACGCTTCGAATGCTAAAGAAAAAAAAAACACACACACCTTTGAGTTTTTCCGGAAACATCCGTGATTTTATGCACATTGTACTATAAAAGCTCTATGTCGTTGGCAAAATTCTTACTAACTGCGCTAAAGCACAACAGAAGTTCGGTACTGTTTAGGACATACGAAGCAGCGCGCCTTTGTAAACCTTGTGAATGTACTGTAGTTTTTTACGGTACCATGCATGTACTATTTCTTGTGGAATTTTGGCTCCAAATGCGCTGTTGCAGTAGAAGCCTCTTTTCAAGCTCGGCCGAGTTTCTTCGCCGCTGGTCTACGCGGTACCTAACCGTCTTCTGAGGGAAAGTCTTTCTACAGCCAGAATACTGCTCAATTCTGGTTGGTTGAGTTGAGATTTCGTATGCGTCCCGGGTGTCTTTCGTAAATTCGAGACTGACAATAATGCGTTTGCGCGGATGCTGTAATGATGTCTTGTAAAAGAGTACGCATTTGGGCTGGTTGGTTCATGATTACGAGCAATTTCGTTGTTAGTCAGCGCCGTTGTCTGTGTCCCTTCACTCGTCCCGTCGTTTAGCGCTGTTTTTATTGCTCGTAATGATGTCTTGTAGTTGTTGTGTGTGGCAAAGCCAGTGTCCAGCAGACGCCATTTATTATTTCATTTGCTAATCTGTTTTGCTTATATCAAGTAGGATGGATTACATGTGCTATACCTTATTTGTACTTTACGTTCACACCACAGTTGTAAGCTTGCCTACGGGTGAATAAGTATCCTTGTAAGCTATATTTTACGCACGTTTAAAACGCGATGTCGCATTTTACCATTTGTAACAGCGAGCCCTCAGAAAAGAGCACTTCACTGCGGCTTGTTACGGTACGTTTTATGTTACATTTCATAAGCTACTCTGGCTCCAAACGCACTCACAACACGGAAAGGGTTCTAGTACAGCTGATAATCTAATTCTTTGTTTCAACTATATATTTATAAGCACTTCTAACCCTTTCTTGCATGGATGCGAAGCCGGATTTTACCACTTGTAAAATCGAGCCTTCAGAAAGGAGCACTGCTTGCTTTGAAAAATATTTCGTGACACAAACATTGTGGGTAAATATTAAATTTCAATTTATCCTGATAAGGTAAAAGCGTGATATACATGTTCCTGAATGTTCAAAATTGATTTATGTGCATGGTGAACGTGTTTTTCGTGTTATGTATAATAGTATTCTGGGTATGGCAGCGTAAATACTTGTGTTCTGTGTTTTGGCAGTTGAATACATTTTACTTTATATATGCATGTGTGTACTGAACTCATTCACAAAACTTGCTGATTCGTGTACTTTTGCAATGCATTGCGTTTGTACCGGTGCCGGTGCCGGAGCAGCCGGTGCCGCCGTAAAGGCGCCAACATCTTTTCTGATAATTTCAACAACAACAACGACGACGACGACGACGACGACAAACAAAACATCCTCTACGCCTGCGTACACGTCGAGTCTGTACGTGCAAGCTTCGAGCGATCCATCCAGGCCGGCCGCCCCGGATTGCACGCCATGGATGAATGGGGGAGGTGGTGTTGGTATGGTGCGCTTAATACGCGGACCCCACAACAACACGAGCAGCACCATTGCGGTCTTTTTACTCCGTTTGTTCCATGCAGTAACTGGGCGTGGCTACCCGCAGTATCTAGCCTCGGGACAAGTGTAACAAGACCTTCGTCTTAATAGGCACTGCAAGGTATGTGCATCCAATCACGAGCACCCATTCGATTATGCGCTGTCGGAAGCGCGCGCGCGTTCAATTTCACACGAGGATTTGGCGTCGGAATCGGACATCATCATCCTTATCATATCATCATCATAATTATCGTTACATATTTATTTCGGCATAAGCTGACGCGTTGGGGCACATTATGTCTTGACGGCAACTGTGGGCCGCAAATTTGAATATCCCTGCACACTAAACATTTTAACACCCTTAAGGGTGTAAATCAGTTTGTCGCCAGACGAACACCCTAAGGGTGCTGTTGTCTACACCCTACAGTTGGGGTGCCACTATAGCACCCTAAAGGAAGGGTGTCCAGCAAAATAAATTTAGGGTGTGAGGGTGCTCGTCCAAATTAACACCCATCTGTGTGGGTGTTGGAAGGGTGTACACCCTTTTATTTCTAGCGTGTATGGAAGGCAGATTCGGCAGTACACGCCTTCAATTACTACTATGTACAGCGATCAACGCGCAACTATTGCGTGTGCCAGAAGGTTCAAGTTCGGCTACCAAACGCAATGTCGAAGAGCCGGCCTTGAAGGTTCGATGGGCATACACAACACCTATACGTGTGGATCACATTACATATTAGTAATTCATGGTGTATATCGGAAAACCTGTCTTCGCTGCACAAATACAACCTAGCAAACTTGACACTTTTGAGCATGTATATCAACACCAAGGTTATCACGATTTCCATATCCAAATAACATGCAACACAGACTGGTAAGATATATGCTGCATTTTCAAGAAAACGCAAATATATTTATTGCATGCTGCAATACAGTGTACAACATATACATAAATCACATAAAATATAAACATGCACAATCACCAAACACATCGGTAAATACAAGAACATGTACATTCCCCACAAAGGTACCTAAAATATATGTATTCATCAAATCTGTTATTAGAGAAGAAACTATGTATAGCGGCACTGAAAGAGCCTGGGTTGATTCGCAGTGTTTTGGGTCACATAAAGGAATAAATTTTTAGTATTAGGCTCCAGTGAATGAAAACTCAAGTTTTGATGCCTTAAAAAAAGGCATATTGCAAAGGTGAATTAGGGAAGCAATAGAAATGCAGAGCAAACGCACAAGAAAGACACCTGTTATTTTGTACACTAATGTAATCGCAAAGCATTATGAAAAGTTTGGAAAGTCGATGTAAAGCATAACTGGCCAACATTTTTCAGACTGAAACAATACTTTCCAAGCATAGACATGCTTTAATTGAGGTTTATGCCAGGAGCCTTATTGCTAATTTTCTATTTCCAACAAGATTACTTGAGCACAAAAAATACGTAGAATTTTTTAGTGCCTACATAGTTTGTCCTCTTTTGTGAAACGAGAGTTCTCTGGGCTAAAGGTGCTGTGTGGCGGTTTGTCTAACTACAATACCAGTTTCTATAAATTTTTGTTTTGTAACTCTAAGGCACTGGTACATATACAATATGTAGTTTGAAAATAGGTTCTTTTCTCACTATAAATCAAAAGAGTGCATATTCCACATCTACTAGTGCCTGGGTGCAAAGTGCAGTAGGAGGCCTGATAAAAAGAAACCACTGTTGATTAAACGATTTTGCTGAGCACAAAATGTGGACAGTGTTTTAAAATACATAGTAAATTTCTAAATTATTTGCACTTACATTAGCGAATTATGAATTATGCTACGAGATCACAGTGAGATATTTCTAAAGCGAACAAAACAAATACCAAATAAAGGGGCACTTGCCTGAAAGTTTCCATCATGCCAGTACTACCGACCGGGCACGTTGCAACTTCTCGTTTCAGCCTTCGTGGATCCATCTTCCAGTGCGTACGAACGCTTTGCTTTGAAGTGGGGCACGAGTAATACACAAAGCATGGGCCACATCTTTTTCTACCCCGCGCGCAAAACTAATCACACGTTTAAAATTACTTCGCACAGCGCGCGACGCGAATGCACGCGAAAACGAGCATGATGGCACAGCTTCCGCCTTCCCGTCCTGCCGCGCGCCGAAGTGATGGTACAGCACAGCGTCGGCCGTCACTTCCGGTCGCTTTTCATTGGGCATGGGGCGGCCGCGCAAATTGAACGTTTATTCTGACAGGTTTGCTTGCTCGCATGGCCGCCTGTTTGCTGCTGCTTCGTTGTGGTCTCTAACTAGATCGGTGAGGCGGGTAGTTGCTACTACGTTTCGTGCCGGGCATTTTATTTTTGGGGGGGGGGGGGCGCAGTCTGTGCTGCATCACTGAGGTTACAGTACACAAATCGGGACCGTGAGCGAGACGATCGGCGCTCTTCTGCTGGTGCGATTAGATTATTCGCTGCGTCCGAACGAAGCAACTTTCCGAGGTCACAGCGTAGTTTCAGCGATATCATGGCTCGATAAAGACGCTCACATCTTGGTCGTGCGACAGCGACGCGTAAACATTCATGAGGAGACTGAAGACTGCGTTTGCAAGTGCATATGCTCTGGATAAGAAATTACAGCTTTGACGACACCAGCCCTTAATATATAGGCTCAGCCTTACAAGCTGTATTTGAGGATGCACTTAGAAAGCAGATCAGTAGCTTAGTAAACCTCTGAATGAATTAGGCAAGGTACGTGGAAATTCGGGTTTGAGAACTTCCAACGTGATATCGCCTCTATAAGTCTTCTTTATGGATTCACCATGCAAATTGTACGTTGATGCCATTGTACAGCAGAGGCTCGTCCAACAGCACGTCCCTGTTTGTTAAGCAATGTATCCAAACAGCTTCTTCCATTTCACCTTTTTTTGTTGGGCTATTAAGGGCACCGAAATATTAGTGCAGAATTGCGCAAGTTGCTCTCGTGTTTTCGCTCTGCTACTGCAGTTTTTCTAGAAGTGTTTAATTGCATGCTAATATTCCTGTGAGCACGAAAAATAATGATAATGGAATTGTAAGAGAAAGGGCGTTCTTTTTCTGGATGATACATTTTTGGAGTGGCCGTCATGCCAGTAACATCAGAATCCTTGAAGAAATATCGACAGTCACTTAGGAATGGGAAAACTTAATCGCTTCACGCATCTACACTTGCAATTGTCACGTGACCATGATACGTTAGTTCATACATTGTCACGTGTTCTTCACAATTCTACCTTAATCTCCCGTAATCCACCGTGCTATAGTTTGTACGAACCTTAATGCAATTTATTCCACCCTTATTCACATTATTTCACATTATTTACGCATAATTGCTCATACTTAACGTTGTTGTATTTACTACCTTCTGTATCATTACTGACGTCATACAAGATGGTGATGACTTCACATTTTCTTTATTTATTATATACATTCAAGGCCTAATAGGCACAACAAAAAGAAGTGGTGAAAATATGCAATAATTGCAATGCAGCGCAAAAATAGAAAATCAAACCATAAGATAATTTGAACGGCGACCTTGAATTAGTGGTGTCGCAAATTGAGACTGTGGAGGCGGGAAGGCGGTTGCATTCAGTGGCTGTTCTTGGCAAAAAGGAAGAATGGCACATCAATTTTGTATTGATGGTCGATGCGAGACGAGAACTTGGTGTGGTGAAAAGATTTTCTTTGCGAGAAGGGTTAAATTAGCATATTCTATGAAAAAGACAGAGACGAAAGTATTTGCGACGTAACCAAAGGTCAGGTTCACCTAGTGTTCTTTTCATGGACGTGACGCTAGAATGAAGTGAATAATTTGAGAGAATAAAATGGGCGGCGCGGTTCTGAATGCCTTCTGAATGCTTTCAAGGGAAATGAGAAGATTGGCATGAGTAGGGTCCCGTGTGGATTGTTGTTGCGGAGAACGCCACCTTTCCTACCTGAAAGGCCATGAAACGCTTTCGCATTAAAAATGCAATACATACACACATTGCTCAATGCGTGGACGTGTACACGTTACTCAGATTTATGCATCAATACGTTCAACACCCTTCAGGCGTCGATTTAACACCCTTCTTTGAGCAAAGTCACACCTTATGTGTGGTATCCACCCTTGTGATAGGGTGCTTTGGCCGAAAAGGGTGCTAGAAGGGTGTGGGCATGGGTGTAAATGCCGAAAGCACCCCTATTACCACCCATAAGGGTGTAAAAATGTTTAGTGTGTGCACAGGTTTCAGTTAACATGGCTTAGCTATTATTGAGTAAAAAGTAGCAGAATGTCTGTAACAAAAGCTGCTTGGTCTGACTACTAGTCGCGTGGGATAGTTTGTTCATATTTTTTTCGCACGGTCCGTCACCTATAGGTGGCGCGCAAGGCGACTCAATGTGGCACCCACAGAGAGTAGAGGAAGCCCTGAGAACATGGGCGTCCTTAACGGCAGCTCATACTTGGCCGAGCGCTTCGATATGGCTCTATCTTTTTCGCATTCACTGTCGCTAAATGGCATTATGCGCCACATAGACACCCAGGAAGCACGGATAAGATGTCTCGTTGAAGAGGAAGAAGTCATGAACACCAAGAACATTATTTGCTGCGGCGTGGAAGCCTGCAGCGCATAGTCTGTCACTGTGGAAGGACTTCACCTGCAGACCTCACATGTCCGCCAGAAGCCGCGCGAGCTGAAATATAATTTGTGACTGGAAACGTTCTCTCAAGGAGCTTGTCTTTCTTCTTCGTACTAGAGTCCACGGCCCGCAATGCCTGCGTTTCGCGTACTGCTGTATCGCGACAAAGAGGATTTTTACTGCTCTGTGAGATTCTCGAGCTCCTTTCACGTGTTGAGTCGTAATAAGGGGATATATACATTCCATAATGAAACAGGCGACATCGCTAAGCTTTATTCAGGTGCGGTATTTCAGGTGTCTTTTTTGTTCGCTGCTGGGCTTGCGCACGCAGATGCAAAGAAAGCCAGGTTGGTTGTTTTATTTTTTTGCTGGTGCAATTGTATTATCGTTCGTGGGACAAGGAGTCACGACAGAAGCTTCTTGCGCTCACGTCGCGAATTCAGTGCCTGGGCTTTGTGTTCTCTACTAGTCTTGTTTTCAGACTGTGGCTGCAAAGCTTCGCCGGCAGTTGGCGCACAGGGTGCAGCCCAGAACGAAAGCATGCGTTTACGGCGCGACGATCGAGGCGACTGTGACCACACTAGAGGCTGCTGCCGCTAAAACACGGTCAAATACTTACTACGCCCGCGCATGGATATCTACTGTAGCATTTCTCTAGAGCAGCGACCAAGCGCTGCAAGCATGTCAGCGTTTAACTTAAATGCTCTTGTGTTCTCGGTGCGTTGGCCACCAGCGCGAGGCTCGAGCTGGGCCCTGTTGCAGAGCACGGAGTGCAGCGAGGACGAGAACATGCGTTTCTGTGAAAACGAGACGCCACGGCAACCACACACTACGAGTTCACGCAGGCGAAACATGGGCAAATGCTTCCGACGTCCACCCACGTCCTGCAAATGCTCGGGGCCAAAGTCACGCTGTTCGCGCTGCTGCAATACACTGTCGCAAGCTCTCTCTTTGTGTCCAACGCATCGATTCTCCCTAGAAAAACGAATAAAAGAAGTTACAGCCAAGAAATTTCCTTTTCTTAACGACGTGGCGCCATTATTTCCTCTTTGTCGCATCTTTGTGGAACGAGCGGAAGCTCACTTCACGTGCCACAGCTCGGTTGCTGCATTGCCGGCACGCACCACACGTGATTTACTTTGAATTTATTCTTGCACGAAGGACGCGTAGAAACAGATAATCATGCCTTCTGGCCGACACGAAGGAAGCAAGCAAATGCGCTGAAGCCCCGCCGCCTGAGGTTAGTCTGAAAGTCTTGGAAAGAAATTTGCCTATTGACGGTGGTGTGGCACTCTATGGAACTTGCGAATTACGGGTGGACAAGACGCGAAAACATATGAAGAAACGATCGGACAGGAATGAGAGTCAGCAAGGACGCTGTTTCCGGTCCGGTCGTTCTTTGACGGGGTTTCGCTTCTCTTACACATTAAGAGCTTGTGAGTAGATGCATGTATACTCGTAGTAGGTTTGGAAAGAATACAATGCAGTAAACATAACGAGTTTACTGCCATGCTGCCAAAGAATAAGTATACAAGCAACAGAATGGCGCCTAACATCAGTCAGGGGGTTTGTCTTTTCACTGACTTCATCATCAAGTGGAGAGCAACGCCACTCCACGGCTCAAGGAGACATTGCGTTTTCGCAAAGCTTTTCGGTTGATGCAATGTCCCTAGTTGCTAGGGAAAGCACGTTTAGTTAACTGCATTTGTCTAGTTATACGGCGAGAGCATCATGGTTAGAAAGTCAATTAAGGAAATTAAGGAAATGACGTAGAATGTCCACTTGTGTCCCTTCAATTAGGTCCCACAAATCACAGAAAAATCGGGTTATTCATCATGCCACATGACCGATAGACATGCCAATATCACGCTGAATGCGTCCCTTCGTTATCGCTTTGCATGCGCCGCCCGGACCCTGTCACACGCGTATCCTCCATATCATACTATACGACGAGGCCGCACGACGAAGTCCCACAATAGCCGCCGCTAATCTTAAGCGTCATGCACTCACGGAATGAGGCACCAGAGTTCTATCCTGCCCCTCGTATGCCGTACAGCGTTGTCAAAGATAGCCACGGCTCAGGCTATTCTGAAGCAACAGTGGATATATGAACCATTGTTATGCCGTTTCTGTCGGATGCATTTACATCCCTCTGCAACGCCGTCTGTTCTCGACAACGACCAGCAGAAGAGAGAGAAAACAAGGGTAGGAAAGGCAGGAAGGTCAACCAGAACACCATCCGGTTTGCTACCCTACACTGGGGGTGGGGGAAAGGGGAATAGAAAGCGGAAGAAAGGGAGAGAGTAAATACTGAGTACGTGTGGGAGGGACACCATACACAAGGACACTATAAACGGTCTGTTAAGCCCGTGCACTTCAAGTACTGCACTAGTGCACGAATCGCTTTTCGAGCCAGTGACGGGTGTGGCCACGGTCCGAGTATCTTTGCCTCGGTGAAAGGTCTCGAGTCCAGTCTGCGTAATGTTGCCCGCAGAGAGAGGCGTTGGACATCGTAGGGAGGGCAGGTACACAATAGGTGCTCGATGGTCTCCTCGCACCCACAGGAGTCGCACATCGGGCTCTCGGCCATTCCCATACGGTAGGAGTATGCGTTCGTAATCGCCACTCCCAGCCACAAGCGACACAACAAGGTTGCTTTGCCGCGGGAAAGGCTAGAGGGCAGTTGTAGCCGTAGCGTGGGGTCCAGTTTCATAATCTGCAATTGAAGCCACTTGAAATCCAGAGATCTTGGGACTTCTTGCGCGCAAGTTGGCGAAGTTCTCTGGCAGCGTCCGACCTCGCCAAAGGTGTTGGGCGCGTCTTGGTATCCTCGTGGGCACACCGGGCAGCCTTGTCAGCTAGGTTGTTGCCGACGATGCCACAGTGAGCAGGGATCCACTGAAATATAATGTGGTGTCCTCTTTCCAGAGCATGATGGTGCAGTTCCCTGATTTCAGATGTCATTTGCTCGTAAGTTCTGGGACGTAATGCGGTTTTGATGCTATGAAGGGCTGCCTTACAGTCACAAAATACGACCCATTTCTCTGTTGAGATTTCTCGGTTGAAAATGAGATTTCAGAAATTTTTTCAGACGCTGCCGCAACTACTCAGCCGTAAATATTTTCCTACATTTTTGCCTGTTGCTATAGTGTAGGCTAAAAATAATTCCAAAATATTGGGAAACATATTTTTGGAGAAGAATACCTCCGAATTTGGCAAAAAATGCCTTTTTTCTTGCGAGTGTGAGGCGACAATTAAACATCACACGACAGATCTCCGGAAATTTGAAAGGGCGTTTGCGTGATAAAGTTTTTTTTTTTTTGAAGAAAGCATTTTTGCGAGACCTTATTTACACAACAGTCATCTAGCCTGTTTTTTTCAGGAAAATAAATGATGGTCGCTTTTGGGGTCTGGGACGCTACGCGTGGTACGAACCCGAAGCTGCGGACCTCAAGAGAAACCAAGCGAGGCTGTAACAGCTCCACTGTAAAAGGGAGTCATGTAGACCTCCCACTAAAGCAGGAACAGGCGAGAGGAAGAAGAAATAGAAGTGGTTGATCCATTTTTCATTGCAAGGGTGGAACACAAAAGCGAAACGTGTCTTCACAGAAGCTATTGCATCTTTTCTTCGTGAACTCACTGTCGACCGCAGCAGAAGGCGCGTCATTTGCGTTGTGGCGGCCATGTTGCAGCTGCGCTTGGAGCGTGGCCTCCTCTTTGCGAGCGACATCTTGCGGCCGAGTCGCTTTGGCGAAGGTGTGAGCGCTTTGGTTCGGCTCCGTCGAGTCTTGGGAAGCCAGCTGCGACGCGCTCAGCTTCAGGAATGCAAGCGGCCGAGTTCGCGGCGTGTGCTGCGAAGGCGTTCTGCTTCCCGCTGGCGTCTCCCTCGCCGGACCAACGCGACGTTCGTCCCTCGATGTCGTTGCCCTTGTGCGCTGCATAGCGCAGCGCACAAGGGCAGTTTGAGCCATGATTAGTTTGAGCCATCGCAAGCGAAGCAATAGGCGGCGTGTAAGGGATGCTGATGCAGGTTGAAGCTGCCCTCCGTAGGCGACGTGGTGTCATAGGCTCACCTGACCCGATAGACAACCATGTGCGGAAACAGTGTCATCACCTCACAGGAAGGCCTACACCGTCTACAGCGGGCTGTGCCTCGAGTGAGCCTCCGCTGACGCAACCGAAGCGCTCACTGTAGGCGCCCGATGTTGTCAGGATGCAGAACTGCGCTTCAGCGCTCATAAGTGGCAGCGCCATCCCAATCATGAGAGAGCATATTTTACGCGTTCGCACCGACGTCACATCCCACACAGGAAGTTGATGGGGGACGCCTGCATTAAAGGCTTTCGTGGTAAATGAAAAAGGAGATGGTGCAAGAAAGAAGAGTATGAACATCAAGGGGGGAATAGGAACAAGGAGGATATACCGCTTGCACTGTTGATGCCCAACGTGGTCGAACATTTTCATGTAGCACTTCTCAAAGGAACCGTGTCCATTACGCTGGCTCGACACTCGTTGCTTCCTGCAGCAGGGCGTGGGTGGAAGGTGTGATTCAGAAAAAAAAAATTGACCTGTTCTCTGAATGAAGCAACATGAAAAAATTTAAACCGGCAGGTCCCAGGCCCTGTGGGGATCGATGTTATGCGAAGCAACTTAACGAAACGAAACGAAACCAACTTAACGAAACGACCATGGGAGCACCGAGACGTAGACGGCTGTTTTATGACCCACAGGACACGCATTTCACGATAGACATGTCATATCCTATCATTTATGTTAGTCATGAACTTTTGTCATGCTATGCCAACTTTGATACGTATCAATGAACGAAACGACAATGAGCTCCAAGACGTAAGGCTAGGTAGATACTCTCCAAGTGGGAAATGTTCGCCAAGAAACGCTTCGAATGCTAAAGAAAAAAACACACACACACACCTTTGACTTTTTCCGGAAACATCCGTGATTTTATGCACATTGTACTATAAAAGCTCTATGTCGTTGGCAAAATTCTTACTAACTGCGCTAAAGCACAACAGAAGTTCGGTACTGTTTAGGATATACGAAGCAGCGCGCCTTTGTAAACCTTGTGAATGTACTGTAGTTTTTTACGGTACCATGCATGTACTATTTCTTGTGGAATTTTGGCTCCAAAAGCGCCCCTGGAATAGAAGCCTCTTTCAGCTTTTCAAGCTCGGCAGAGTTTCTTCGCCGCTGGTCTGCGCGATACCTAACCGTCTTCTTAGGCAAAGTCTTTCTACAGCCAGAATACTGCTCAATTCTGGTTGGTTGAGTTGAGATTTTGTATGCGTCCCGGGTGTCTTTCGTAAATTCGAGACTGACAATAATGCGTTTGCGCGGATGCTGTAATGATGTCTTGTAAAAGAGTACGCATTTGGGCTGGTTGGTTCATGATTACGAGCAATTTGGTTGTTAGTCAGTGCCGTTGTCTGTGTCCCTTCACTCGTCCCGTCGTTTAGCGCTGTTTTTATTGCTCGTAATGATGTCTTGTAGTTGTTGTGTGTGGCAAAGCCAGTGTCCAGCAGACGCCATTTATTATTTCATTTGCTAATCTGTTTTGCTTATATCAAGTAGGATGGATTATATGTGCTATACCTTATTTGTACTTTACGTTCACACCACAGTTGTAAGCTTGCTCCATAAGAAGCCTCTTTCAGCTTTTCAAGCTCGGCAGAGTTTCTTCGCCGCTGGTCTACGCGATACCTAACCGTCTTCTGAGGCAAAGTCTTTCTACAGCCAGAATGCTGCTCAATTCTGGTTGGTTGAGTTGAGATTTTGTATGCGTCCCGGGTGTCTTTCGTAAATTCGAGACTGACAATAATGCGTTTGCGCGGATGCTGTAATGGTGTCTTGTAAAAGAGTACGCATTTGGGCTGGTTGGTTCATGATCACGAGCAATTTGGTTGTTAGACAGCGCCGTTGTCTGTGTCCCTTCACTCGTCCCGTCGTTTAGCGCTGTTTTTATTGCTCGTAATGATGTCTTGTAGTTGTTGTGTCTGGCAAAGCCAGTGTCCAGCAGACGCCATTTATTATTTCATTTGCTAATCTGTTTTGCTTATATCAAGTAGGATGGATTACATGTGCTATACCTTATTTGTACTTTACGTTCACACCACAGTTGTAAGCTTGCCTACGGGTGAATAAGTTTCCTTGTAAGCTATATTATACGCACGTTTAAAACGCGATGTCGCATTTTACCATTTCTAACAGCGAGCCCTCAGAAAAGAGCACTTCACTGCGGCTTGTTACGGTACGTTTTATGTTACATTTCATAAGCTACTCTGGCTCCAAACGCACTCACAACACGGAAAGGGTTCTAGTACAGCTGATAATCTAATTCTTTGTTTCAACAATATATTTATAAGCACTTCTAACCCTTTCTTGCATGGATGCGACGCCGGATTTTACCACTTGTAAAATCGAGCCTTCAGAAAGGAGCACTGCTTGCTTTGAAAACTGTTTCCTAAGACACAAACATTGTGGGTAAATATTATATTTCAATTTATCCTGATAAGGTAAAAGCGTGATATACATGTTCCTGAATGTTCAAAATTGATTTATGTGCACGGTGAACGTGTTTTTCGTGTTATGTATAATAGTATTCTGGGTATGGCAGCGTAAATACCTGTGTTCTGTGTTTTGGCAGTTGAATATATTTTACTTTATATGTGCATGTGTGTACTGAACTCATTCACAAAACTTGCTGATTCGTGTACTTTTGCAATGCATTGCGTTTGTACCGGTGCCGGTGCCGGAGCAGCCGGTGCCGCCGTAAAGGCGCCAACATCTTTTCTTATAATTTCAACAACAACAACAACGACGATGACAACGACAACAAAAACGACAACGACAACAACAACGACGACGACGACAAACAAAACATCCTCTACGCCTGCGTACACGTCGAATCTGTACGTGCAACTTTGAGCGATCCATCCAGGCCGGCCGCCCCGGATTGCACGCCATGGATGAACGGGGAGGTGGTGTTGGTATGGTGCGCCTAATACGCGGACCCCACAACAACACGAGCAGCACCATTGCGGTCCTTTTACTCCGTTTGTTCCATGCAGTAACTGGGCGTGGCTACCCGCCGTATCTAGCCTCGGGACAAGTGTAACAAGACCTTCGCCTTAATAGGCACTGCAAGGTATGTGCATCCAATCACGAGCACCCATTCGATTAGGCACGGTCGGACGCGCGCGCGCGTTCAATTTCACACGAGGATTTGGCGTCAGAATCGGACATCATCATCCTTATCATATCATCATCATAATTATCGTTACATATTTATTTCGGCATAAGCTGATGCGTTTGGGCACATTATGTCTTGACGGCAACTGTGGGCCGCAAATTTGAATATCCCTGCACAGGTTTCAGTTAACATGGCTTAGCTATTATTGAGTAAAAAGTAACAGGATGTCTGTAACAAAAGCTGTTTGGTATGACTACTAGTCGCCTGGGATAGTTTGTTCATATGTTTTTCGCACGGTCCGTCACCTATAGGTGGCGCGCAAGGCGACTTAATGTGACACCCACAGAGAGTAGAGGAAGCCCTGAGAACATGGGCGTCCTTCACGGCAGCTCATACTTGGCCGAGCGCTTCGATATACTATACATATACAAGTACAAGTACAAGATATACAAGTACCGATTAACTGTCGCTAAATGGCATTATGCGCCACATTGACAACTAGGAAGCACGGATAAGGTGTCTCGTTGAAGAGGAAGAAGTCATGAACACCAAGAACATTATTTGTTGCGGCGTGGAAGCCTGCAGCGCATAGTCTGTCACTGTGGAAGGTCTTCACCTGTAGACCTCACATGTCCGCCAGAAGCCGCACGAGCTGAAATTAATTTGTGACTGGAAACGTTCTATCAAGGAGCTTGTCTTTCTTCTTCGTACTGGACTCCACGGCCCGCAATGCCTGCGTTTCGCGTACTGCTGTATCGCGACAAAGAGTAATTTTACTGCTCTGTGAGATTCTCGAGTTCCTTTCACGTGTTGAGTCGTAATAAGGGGATATATACATTCCATAATGAAACAGGCCACATCACTAAGGTTTATTCAGGTGCGGTATTTCAGGTGTCTTTTTTGTTCGCTGCTGGGCTAGCGCACGCAGATGCAAAGAAAGCCAGGTTGGTTGTTTTATTTTTTTGCTGGTGCAATTGTATTATCGTTCGTGTGACAAGGAGTCACGACAGAAGCTTCCTGCGCTCACGTCGCGAATTCTGTGCCTGGGCTTTGTGTTTTCTACTAGTCTTGTTTTCAGACTGTGGCTGCAAAGCTTCGCCGGCAGTTGGCGCACTGGGTTCAGCCCAGAACGAAAGCATGCGTTTACGGCGCGACGATCGAGGCAACTGTGACCACACTAGGGGCTGCTGCCGCTAAAACACGGCCAAATACTTACTACGCCCGTGCATGTAGGTCTACTGTAGCATTTCTCTAGAGCAGCGACCAAGCGCTGCAAGCATGTCAGCGTTTAACTTAAATGCTCTTGTGTTCTCGGTGCGTTGGCCACCAGCGCGAGGCTCGAGCTGGGCCCTGTTGCAGAGCACGGAGTGCAGCGAGGACGAGAACATGCGTTTCTGTGAAAACGAGACGCCACGGCAACCACACACTACGAGTTCACGCAGGCGAAACATGGGCAAATGCTTCCGACGTCCACCCACGTCCTGCAAATGCTCGGGGCCAAAATCACGCTGTTCGCGCTGCTGCAATACACTGTCGCAAGCTCTATCTTTGTGTCCAACGCATCGATTCTCCCTAGAAAAACGAATAAAAGAAGTTACAGCCAAGAAATTTCCTTTTCTTAACGACGTGGCGCCATTATTTCCTCTTTGTCGCATCTTTGTGGAACGAGCGGAAGCTCACTTCACGTGCCACAGCTCGGTTGCTGCATTGCCGGCACGCACCACACGCGATTTACTTTGAATTTCTTCGTGCACGAAGGGCGCGTAGGAACAGATAACCATGCCTTCTGGCGGACACGAAGAAAGCAAGCCAGTGCGCTGAAGCCACGCCGCCTGAGGTTACTCCGAAAGTCTTCTAAATAAATTTGCGATTGACGGTGGCGTGGCACTCTATGGAACTTGCGAGTGAACAAGACGCGAAAACATATGAAGAAACGATCGGACAGGAATAACCTTCAGCAAGGACGCTTTTTCCGGTCCGGTTGTTCTTTCACAGGGTTTCGCAATAGGAACTTGTGAGTAGATGCATGCATACACTTACTAGGTTTGGAGAGCATACAATGCACTTAATATAATGCGTTAAATTTACTGTCTACCCAGTTGAAAAACACAACAGGAAATTTTGACAGTCTGTCGTATTTTGGGACGCTGTTTCTGTAGTTCTGTTGCCTGTAGTTCTGTTGCCTGTAGTTCTGTTGCCTGTAGTTCTGTTGCCTGTAGTTCTGTTGCCTGTAGTTCTGTTACCTGTAGTTCTGTTGCCTGTAGTGTGACGTCCTGTAGTAGAAAGCTCTGTAGTTCATGATCAATATTTAATTAAAAATAGACAGAGACCTCCTTAAGCATATGTAAATTTGTTAATAAAAAAAAGAAAAATATAAAAGTGAAAAAAATTAAAAAAAAGGGTCCGCGACCAGGATTTGAACTTGCGACCGCACGATTCCGAGCCCGACATCTTACCACTGCACCACCGCTGACATGTTCTTGTGGAGTAAATTTTTGGCCTTTTGAACAGTACGATGTGCTGATGCGCTGATGTTTACATTTGCGTTTTAAGGGTCAAGATGCGCTATCACTCCACCGCGTCAAGTGCCGCATCTCTAGAAGACCAAGAGTGTTCTTACCATCGACAGGTACATCATGGAGTGCTAGAACATCTATTTTGATGTACGATAACCATATTAAATGAGAAATTCAGAAATAGGCAACGGTGACTGTTAGGGTTGTTTCTGCTAATTTCGACAGTTGTCGCTCTTTCTTTACACTTTCGAGCGCGCATATAATTCTTGTGTTCAATGCAAAATAGCTACATAAACATTCGTGGATGAGTGTTCTTTCTGACAGCATACTGGCTTCTCACGGCAGCGCTGTACCAGATTAATGTGACCCGAGCGAGACAGTCTTTCACGCAACTTTAAGGAACAACCCAAAACTTCTTTTCCGCTTCGCATAAGCTTGGGAAATATTCCTGGGAAATTAGCTAATGTGTCAGTGTAACAGCACATGTAAGTCCACAGGCCTGTGTGCCACATTTTACCAAATAAAACAAAACGGATGCGCAGCCATTCCCGCAGATGGTACGATTTTGATCAGCGGCCGATTTTAAGGATACCGGCAGGGCGTTGCTGGTGCCGCGTCGTCACGGCACAATTATAAGTATTGGCCACGTCGACTTTAATACCGGTGTCCGTGCTATCAGCATTGCCGGCTTCAGAGAAGCGCGATTGAAAACCGCGCAAGAGAAAAGTGCAGTGTACATCACCGATCTGAAATTGACATACAATTTTAAAGGGCGCGACGGAAGGCGCTTCTGTAGCGACTCCAGAACTCTTGGCCCTCGCGACCGAATGTTTCTGTTGCGACGTCAGAATTGGTGTCGTAACGTCGGGGTCGCTGTCACGATATAAAGCTGTTGTTCCGACTTCAGAACTCTTGTTGTCGCGACAGAACGTTTATGTTGCGACTTCATAACTCTTGGCCTTCGCGACAGAATGCTTCTGTTGCGACATCAGAATCTCTGTCGTAACGTCAGAGATGTCTCTCAATTAAGAAACGTCAGAAACTTCTGTCGCACAACAGAATTTCTGTAGTTGCGGCAGGAATTCCTGTTGTCTTTTTCAACTGGGAATTTTTAAACTGAGTTATGTCTTCACAGTAGGTTATGTGTCAAAACGAAATTCCGTGCTACATATATGTAGTACACACTACAAAAGCTTGTCGCATAATTTCAGTGCACTTCTGTTGTCATCATTGGGTACATGTTGCGGCGATAGGTTTCTGTCGTACAACAACAGATCTCTGTAGTACAACAGAAGTTTGTCGCATTACTTCAGGGACACTTCTGTTATGACAATTGGGGGCCTGTTGCAGCGATAAGTTTCTGTCGTACACCAACAGTTCTCTGTAGTACAACAGAAGTTTGTCGCATTACTTCAGGAACACTTCTGTTGTGACAATTGGGGGCCTGTTGCCACGATAGGTTTCTGTAGTATTTCAACAGCTCTCTGTAGCACTACAGAATTTTGTTGAGTTACTTCAGGAACATTTCTGTTGAGACAACAGGGTGCCTGTTGTGCTGACAAATTTTTCTGTAGTACTACAAAAATCTGTTGTAGAGCTTCAGCTTTCTGTTGTAACAACAGACATACGACAGAGTGTACTTCTGTAGTCACAACAAGAAATGTCTGTTGTACATCAGAAAAGTCTGTCGCTCCGTCAGGAATCTGTAGTTACTACAGAAAAATCCTGTTGTACAACAGAAATTTCTGTAGTTGCGACAGGAATTCCTGTTGTCTTTTTCAACTGGGTAACTACCAAAGAATAAATATACCTGCAATAGAATGGCTCCTAACATCGGGCAGGGGTTTGTCTTTTCCTCGACTTCATTATCAAGTGGAGAGCAGTGCCACTCCACGGTTCAAAAAGACATTGCGTTTGCGTAAAGCTTTTCAGTTGAAACAATGTCCCTATAGTTGCTAGGGAAAGCACGTTCAGTTAACTGCATTTGACTAGCTGTACGGCGAGAGCATGTATGGCGAGAGCAGTGAGGTCTCACAAATCACAGGAAAATCGGGCTATTCAACATGCCACACGACCGATAGACATGCCGCTATCACGCTGAATGCGTCTCTTGGGTATCGCGTTCTGTGCGCCCGGACCGTGTCACACGCGTAGCCGCCGTAGCATACTACGGGACGGGGCTACGCGACTAAGTCCCAAGATAGCCGCCGCTAAACTTAGGCGTCATGCGTGCACGGAATGAGGCACCAGAGTTCTAACTTGCTCCATGTACGCCGTACAGCGTTGTGAAAGATAGCCACGGCTCAGGCTATTCCGAAGCAACAGTGGATACCTGAACCATTCTTATTCCGCGTCTGTCCTATGCGTTTACATTCCTCTGCAACGACGTCTGTTGTCGACAACGACCAGCAGAAGGCTAGCAGAGTACCAATAGTGAGCCAGAAATTCGCGAACTCTACTGAAAACCCACAAGAATAACCACGAAACGAATTTGAAGAACGCGTGGAATCGTCAGCGACTGCTATCTACATTGTCGGCGCTCGATAGGGCCATGATGTAGAACACCGCTTCTGGATGACTCCCCCATCCCAGTCATGTCAGAGCCGTTCGCACCGGTGTCACATCCCTTACAGGAAGTGTACGGTGCACCCTTGGCATAAAACACTTTTGTGGTAAATGAAGGCGGAGATGATGCAAGAAGGAAGAGGATGAACATTAAGGAATGAGAATAAGGAAGATACACCGTTTAAGCTATACAAGCGGAATAGGGTCGAAGATTTTCCTGTAGCACTTCTTCAATGAACCGGGTCCGCCACACTGGTTCGGCACTCATTGCATTTTGCTGGAGAGCGCGGGTTGAAGGAGTGATTCAGAAAAAAAGTTATCGGTTTTCTGAATGAAACAGTGTGAAAAAAAGAAAAAAAGCTGGCGGATCTCACGCCCTGTGGGAATCGATGATATGCGAAGCAGTGCGCGGAGAGCCTACCAACCTAATGGAACAACCACGAGAGCACCAAGCCATAGACGACGGCTGTTTCACGACCTACAGGATATACAAATCATGTCATTCATGTCATGACCTGTCATTCATGTTTGTCATGCACTCTTGTCATACTCTGCCAATTTTTCCACGCACCAAGTGAATGAAACGAGCATGAGTGCACCAAGACGTAGGCAGCTAGATAAATAATATCCAAGTGTCAAATGTGCGCAAAGAAAATGCTTCGAATTGAAAAGGAAAAAAAAAACAGAGCTTTGACTTTTCCACACATTTTCACGATTTTACATCCGCATTATACTATAACAGCTCTACGCCAGCGGCAATGCGGTTGACCTGCGCACTTAAGCAGAACCATTGTTCACAATTGTTGAAGAACTACGCAAAGACACCTTTGTAAACCCAGTTAATGTACTGGGGTTTATTGCGGTACCATTCGTGTCGTATTTCGCAAGTTACTTTCGCTCCAAACGCAGTAGCTGCCCCCTTCGACGATTATTATAACAACTGATACTCTGAATTATTTTGTTTCTGAAATATATTCACGCACCCTTTTATACCTTTCTTGCATGCACGTGACGCAGCGTGTTACGATTTTTAACAGCGAGCGTTCAGAAAAGAGCACTTCCTCATTTCAAAAAGTATTTCGAGGACACAATCATAAATATTAATTTTCGATTTATCCTTATAAGCTAAATGAGTGCCTTTAATGTTGTCCTGTGTTCAATATGCATTTATGTGGGGATCGTGTTTTTTACACAATGTGTAATTACTTCTGTTCCTTGTTATGACTGTTGAAAATGTTTCATTTTAAATGTGTACTTGTGTACTGAACCCATGCACAAAACTTTTTGACCCGTGTGCTGTTGAACTGTACTGTGTTAATACATCTGGTGTTCTACTGACTGCCACAGTTTGTTACATTAATCACTTTTTTTATACATATCCGTTTCCGGTGCCAAGTTAAAAGGAGTATTCGATGCCGCCATAAAGGCGGCAACCTCTTCTATTAATCTGTTCAATAAAGAAATAGAATAAGCATGTGAGGTGGAACTTGTGGGCCGAGGTGGCGAAAAATGTGATGCTTAATGCTGCGCTGACGGGCAAGTATTCAAAATTTTATACGGGTGTCATTCGCGGGACAATTTCAGTTGTGATAGAGCCCCATGCGGATGAATTTCTCGATCAATATCGCCTTTTGGGCGCAAGTTATGAAGCCGCAGTTGTGCCGGAATGACGAAACATCAATTGCGATAGCAAAGTAGTGGACAGCTGTATACAAAGTTAGGATAGTAGTTTTATCGGCCGTAAAGGCTTGTAAGCATTCGCTTACTAACTAATTTGGCAGGCATGTTGTCACGCAGGCGAAGGCAAACATGAACACTACCCACCCGATGACCGCGCACACTCGCTGTCGAAATGCTGGAATGAGAATAAAATTCACCCCGAAAGAGAAATTAGGAAAGAATGTAACGTGTGCGATGGCATCATTGACATCAGACGCATGCTGGCGGGCTGTCCCGCGACTCTCGCCGACCCCGAAGAAAAGTGGCTTTACTGGCACAAGATAACAAGCTCTTCATATAAAGATCAGCTACGGGCTGTCCAGAGGGTCCACGATGACGCCATAAGGTTCGGCCTGGCGGTGCCGACATGGACGCGGCCCGCTTCGGTCTCAAAGGACCGGGCTTCAGGACACTAATAAAGTTTTGTGAATGAATGAATGAAAGCGCGGCAGCAGCAGCCAGCGAATTGACCTTCGCGCTGCCTCTCGCTTGAACGCGAAGTAAGCGGCGAGAACACAGCGCGTGCGAAGCTATCAACCTTCGGTGCACCTAGAATCTCTACTCATCGCGTGTCGCTTGGGCCGCGTCATACGCAGCAGCAGCGGATGACGACGGGCTTCCCCCCCCGCTTTGATCCCTTGCGCGCGTGCGAGGTTGAGGCGCCATCGTCGGCTCATTCTCGCACGATATCACTTGCGCACACAGCATACTGCGCGCGCGACGACGACTTTGTCGTCCGAGCACTTCATACGGAACATCACGCCGACGGCGACGCTAGAAATGTCTCGCAGTGTCCATATAATAGCTATCGTAATAGTAAGCTATCCCCGAAGCCCAAACCCAAACGTTTCTTCCGAAAGTAATCGACCAGCACTGTGGTACGCGCGCTGTAGCGCTCACTTGTGCGCGTATCGTGTGGCTGCTTGCATTTTCCTTCTTCACACGCGTACGCACTCTGAGACGCGTACGCTCGCTCACACTCGTTAGCAAGGTACACATCCCTTCCTCCGTTTGGCTCGGCCTTAATAGCCTCGTGCACGCGAAGACCTTACCTGTTTGTCCATCTGCGACTTCCGTCTATTCAGCGTACGCTATCGCGTTTGCATTCCAAGCATTGTCATGAGTCCACGTGTGCTTTCTGTATGTGCGAGTACGAAAAATGAGCCGGCGAACGTTATTTACGCTTGCTTCAGTTTAGAAAGCGGTGACTATTTTGCGTTTGCGCGACTGCTTGATTATACAGGCTTGGGAGAGTTTAGTACTGTAATACACGATGTGGAAATAATGGTGTGGTATGAAAATGGCATACAACCTGAAGAGAGGCATTATTCACCTCCCTGGCCACTGAATTATGGACTGACGAGGCGGAACACGCTGATGTGCCATTTACAATCCAACAGCACAGCGGGGAGGTGAAGTGCTCATAAGTTCTAACTGGAGCATCGCTGCATTTCGCCACAGATTATGCGGACGCATTTCTCGAAAAGGGAGCTAAGTACAGGATTTCCGCTAAATGCGTACAAAATGGTTACTACGCGGCTTGCATTGCTTAATCATAAATGCGTACTAAAGTAAAACGTTACATACTTATATCGTGATATTTCATTAATTTGCTAACATTACCCTGGTATTTGTGGCGCGAGTGCGCTTTTTCGAGTACCGATTCAGTTGATGTGACAGAATTGCGCTGTGTGCCAAGGTAGATTTCTGATCAATCTGTTTATTAAGAATATATTTGTTATATGTTTTGCCTTTCTTCTAACGAAAATGAAGACGACAACATCTATTGCAGTTGGACAAACCATGATGGATACTACACTTCTATCTTAATTACAGTAATTATTTTTGTGTCGAGTTACTCAGCTGCTCATTATTGTTTTGCGATGCGTGCCAAGATCTCGCAAGAACACCGAAAAAGTGCAGTGCAATGTTATGGAGGAGATTTGATCTTACTCACTGCGGAATGCTAAAATAGTATCTGCTTGACATATTCTATTCTTTCTTTTTAGTATGCATAAGAAATGAAAGAAATTGTCCCATATGAAGCATAGTGGAGTCTGGCTGAACAATACAATTTTCAGATCTATGCGACCGAACTTCTCCCGGTCCCTGCCGAGGAGAAGAATGCGGCACAAAAGAGAATAACTAATGCGACGTTGTTCCGAATCGGACTCTCGGTCGCATCGAGGACAATTCGATTACTACAGCACCCGTGTCAGCGAAATGCCGTCTGGAAACTGTGAAACCGAAAATTGAGGAAGTATATGAAAAGCGTAATAAAAAAGGCGATAATAACCCGTAGGTGGTATTTCAGCCCAGGATTCCTTGAATGCGCCGCCATAGGCTTTTGACGGCGTTCGTGAACGCTGTCGGGAAATATTTCATTTCCTTTTGGACATTGATACTGGGTTTGCCGATATCCCGAACTGATTGAAATGGTGATCCAATAACTCGCGCCGTAATTTTTCTTGTCAACATGGCACGATGATGGGTCGCAAAATTCATTGTTCTAGAGTTTTATAGTCGCGCGTGTTTTCTTGCGCTGTCAGCGTTGCCACTACGTCTATACTACTTTATCCCCAGCAGAGCCGAGAATTATGCTTCACTTTTACAGCAATGGAGAATCCTGCGCTCTCTTTAGGGAGCTTTCCAGGACCGTGGCCTTCTGTGGACATCCCAAGGAGTTCGTTATGAACTGTGCGGAAGGGATTTATTTCGTACAACCTATACGCAAAGTACTGGCAGCGGACTTGCGATCGAACTTCCATTGTTTATTCAAACTGGCTTTTGAGTGAAACATTACGTTCTCCTCGATTTGCTATTTTTCTCCCTTTATATATACGTGCATAAGTATTTCTTTTATTTTTCGAGTAATTCTTGTCATTCATAGCGCCCTAAAACAAGCCCAAATGAAATGCGATAGCGAGAAAGATATGCACGAACGCGCCGGCAAGTTAAGCAGTCATCTTGAAGATATTCTGCACTCACCTCGCATCGTTTAGTAACAGCATGTGCACTTTACTGGCAACGCCGTTACGTTGTAACCTCTCGTGGGCTTGGTGCCGGGGTTACGCGTAGAGTTGCTCGTCACATCGAGCGCCTGCGTAAGAAAGCGCCTAATATCACCACGTTTCACTCTATCTCCAGCCTTGGTGTGGCTCCTGACACCGGCATAAAATTCCGAGAGCCCGGGGTGCTACACTAGTCCACGTGCAACGAGATTAGGAAATTCCACTCAACAAAAGACACTCCCTCATCAGAACAGGAATTGGTTTCCCTGGTGCAGTATTTGGCCACTACCACCTCATGACTCCTTCAATCAACCCGTGGTCCTCTATCCCCAGCAGCTGCGGAGCACCTGACCAAGGCGGCGGTCAGACCTGCAACGCAGCAGAGGGTGCTAAGAATATCTGGAACCGGGCAGGCCGCCACAGGAAACTGAACCTGGTGACGTTCAACACATGAACCACCTCGGGTGAAGCTAGCTTCACTGGACTCTTTGAGGAACTATCAGACATTGTTTGGGATATTGTTGGACTTAGTTAGGCTAAAAGAAGAGGTGCGACCTACACAGCGGTCAATAACGGCCACGTCCTCTGCTGTAGAATACTGTAAGGTAAGAAGCAATAGAAAGTAGGATTCTTAATTCATTAGGGCATATTAGGGCATATTAGGGCATATTAGGGCATTAGGGCATAGCGGGCAACATTGACCAATTATACAGCAATAATGAGGGTAGCAGTAGTCATAATAAAGCTAAATAGGAGATATAGAATAAAGGTCGTACAACCCTACGCTTCAACCTCTACTCCCGATGATGAATAAATAGAACAGTTTTATAAAGATGAATTAGCTATGAGAAAAGTGCAAACCCAGCGTACTGTAGTAATGGGCGACTTCAATGAAAAAGTGTTAAAGAGTGGGCTTGTGAACAAGCATTTGACAACTACGGCATTGATTCTAGCAAGACTACAGCCGAGTTGTTTGTAGAATTCGCAGAAAGCAGTAAGCTCAGAACAATGAATAACTTTTCCAGGAAGCATAGCAATAGGAAGTGCACCTGGAAAAGCCATAATGCAGAAACAGGCAAGGAAGTAGATTTGAGACTTCTGCCGATCCCAGCGCAGTGCAAGATGTGGATGTTTTAGGTAGGGTAAAGCGTAGGGATCATAGGTTAATGAGGTCTAGGATTTACCTCAATATTTAGAGAAAAAGAGCAAAATTATTCAAGAAGAAACAGGCAAACCTAGACGCAGCAAGAGTAAAAGGAGACCAACCCAGGTTCGTGCTTGCAAGCAAATATTCAGCCTTAGAACAGAAGAGGGAAGAGAACATATAGGCAATGTACGAAACCATAACTAAACTGGCTTCAGCAGCAGCAAGTTAAGTGGGAGGTAAGGTACCAAGGCAACCATTACGTAAGCTCTCCCAGGTAACGAAGGACCTAATAAAGAAGCGTTAAATAACGAAAGTGTCCTACTCAAGATATCAGATAGAATTCGCGGAGCTGGCAAAACTGTTCAACAAGGCGAAAATAAGAGACAGTCGAAATTATAACGGGAGAAAGACTGAAGAAGCCATAAGAAATGGACGCAGCCTGAAATCAGCGAGAAGGAAACTTGGCATAAGATAAGCCAAGATGTTTGCACTGAAAGGTAACCATGGTAACATCATCAGCAATTTCGATGATATAGTAAGAGCAGCAGAATAACTTTATGCTCAACCTGTACGCTGTACGGTAGCCAATGCAGCTACGCTACCTTCATTATAAGTAGTAATGAACAGAATACAGTCTCCTTGTATAACTAGTGGTGAAGTTAGAAGGGCCATGCAAGAGACAAAACGGGGAAAAGTGGCAGGAGAAGACTGAATAACAGTTCATTCAGGCAAAGACGCATAATGCTTGAAAAACTGGTGGCCCTTCATGTAAACTGTCTGTCGACTTCATGTCTCCCAGAGAACTGGAAGAATGCCAACATTATACAAATTCACAGAAAGGGAGATGTTAAAGAATTGAAAAATTATAGGCCCCTTAGTTTACTTGCAGTATTAAAGAATATATTCGCCAAGATAATTTACAATAAAAGAAGGGCAACACAGGACTTCAGTCAACCAAGTGAACAGGCTGGCTTTAGGAAGGGGTACCCTGCAATGGATCACATCGGTGTCATCAATCAGTTAATCGAGAAATCCGCACAGTACAATCACCTTCTCTATATGGCTTTCATAGACTTTGAAAAGGCATTTGATTCAGCAGAGATACCAGCAGTCATAGAGGAATTACGTAATCAACTTACTTCAGACAACGAGACAGCCTCTCCAATGCTGTTCACTAACTGATTAGAAGTAGTCAAGCTATTAAACTGGGAAGGCTTAGACGTGAGGATAAAGGCGAATATCTCAGCAGCCTTCGTTTTGTAGACGGTGTTGTCCTGTTCAGCAACACGGCGGACAAATTGCAACAAATAATTGAGGACCTGGAGAGAAAATGTAACATTAGCGTTGAAGATTAATACTCAGAAGACAAAGATAAGGATCAATAGCCTATCAAGGGAACAAGAGTTTAGGGTCACCTGTCAGCCTTTATTGTCTAAGGCGTATGTTTACCTGGGTCAATTACTTAAATGGGAAGCTGATTATGAGAAGGAAATTTACAGAAGAATAAAAATGCATTGGAGTGGCAGTATGTGGCAGACATTGTCAGATCTTGACTGGAAGCTTTTCGAAAAAAAGGTGCACACTGAATGCATTCTACCCGTGCTAACATATGGGGCAGAAACTTGGTTGTTGACAAAGAATCTCGAGAAGTTAAGGACCGCACAAAGAGTGGTGAAACGAACGATGTTAGGCGTAACGTTAAAGGGCCCCTGACCACGTCACCACGTCTCGTCATTTTGAACTGACAAGCGCAGAGCATACAATGCGCGATAAGGATCGTGCCTGCAAAGTATTACATCGCTACGCGTCGCGGAAAGATGCGAAATTTCAAACCGAACGCCGTTTTCCTTTCTCCTCGCGGCCTTCCGCGCTCCAAGCCGGAGGATTACGTGCACGTGCTAATGCACTTACGCACACGTGTTCGCGCTGTGACGTTGCTGGTCTGGTAGTGGCACGTGACTTCGATTAAAAAAATAAATTATGCGGTTTTACGTGCCAAAAACACTTTCTGATTATGAGGCACGCCGTAGTTGAGGACTCCGGAAATTTCGATCACTTGGTGTTCTTTAACGTGCACCTAAATCCAAGTACATGGGCGTTTTCGCATTTCGCCCACATTGAAAGGCGGGCGCCGCAGCCGGGATACGATACCGCGACCTCGTGCTCAGCAGCCTAACACCATAGCCACTGCGCAACCACGGCGGGTAAAGTGACTTCGAGAATTATTCAAGGCAACATCTATTATTTGTGTGTGTAATATGTTGCAAGAATAGACGAAATAAAGTTAAAGAAACAACAAAACACACACGAAATGAATGTCTGCATGTTTTTGTTTTACTTCGCACCGCAGCAAGAGAGATCTTCCGTTTCGTCTGCTTGTTCCCACCTCGTGCAGTCGCGCGCGCAGACACTGAAACTGTGTATTTTTTTTTGCCGTGTTTTAGCGCGGGATCCCGCTCTCAGATCCGCTTGTGTCTGCCTCAGTATTCGTGCAGCACTGAATGATACCGCTAGTAAGCTGTTCTCATGCACAGCACGCACAATCATGCGCTGTGCGAAACGAGAAAATCAACAGCTCGCGCGCAACGCCGTCAATGGAAGTACGCCTCACCGTAAGGAAACGAGAAAAAAAAAATGAAGGCGGGGCCCTTGACGTAAGCCTCACGCCATCCTCGAAGTCCGGTATAGGAGATCGCAGGGAAGGAACTTCGCTTGCGAAGGCTAGACGGGGCAAGTGTAGAAAGTGTCTCGATTGGCAGTGGAGTTCGCCTACTGAAATCATGGATTCGTGGCATTGAAATATTTATATCTCGGCGATTAATGAGTCGATTTGAAATATTTTTGAAGCAGAACGCTCCCTTGAGGACACGCAACAACTTCCAATGTATAAATAAAGTTTTCTTTGTGGCCTGGTGAGGGGCCTTTTAAGAGACAGGAAGAGAGCGGTCTGGATCAGAGAGCAAATGGGAACAGCCGTTATTCTAATTGACGTTAAGAGCAAGAAATGGAGCTGGACAGGACATATAATGCGTAGAATAGATAGCCGGTGGATCATTACAGTTATAGAATTGGTGCAAAGAGAAAGGAAGTGCAGTCGAGGATGGCAGAAATCTAGATGCGGTGATGAAATTAGGAAATTCGCATGCGCAAGTTGGAGTAGGTTGGCGCAGTACATGCGTAAATGGAGATCGCAGGGAGAGGCCTTCGTCCTGCAATGGACATAAAAGATGATGATGATGATGATGATGATCAATAATTGTCAGTCACCGTTTCTATTTGTCTATATAGGCACAATTCATTATTTCAAAGCTTATATGTTCACGTGCTTTAGGTACGTTGTTCAACATATTGCAAAGTCGGGGATCGAATGCGAAGAAATGAAAAAGGCAGGAAGGTTAACGAGGTTTCGCCTTGTACGCTAACCTACACTGGGGGAGGACGAAATCGGAAGAAAATGAAAACTGAAAGAGAGAAGAAGTGATGCCCACAAATACGCATGAGGCGTTCACCGTGCAGTTAAAGGTGGTCGCGCAACCCAGCCCTCTCTGAAAAGTGTTGCAGTGCTTTGATGGCCTCTCGTCTTCGTGATTAGTATGTAGGGAGGATGGGGAAGGGGATATGGTTGTGTGAAAAGGGTGCTGTTAAAAGCACATCTGTAGCTGTAGTTCATGGCGTATTCTTTGACGGAGTGTAAGCGTTGTGGAAACTATATGCCCTGCTAATGAAAGGATGACTTGCGATCTTGCATTGTTTGTTGGGTATCGCCTTGTTTCCTGTGGTAATGCTTTCGTGTTTCTCAGGTGAGGGTGAGAAGCCTGTGAGTGAGTGGCGCAGTTATCTAGAGAGCACCTTGTGTTGTTTTTGATAGTTGTGCGAGATAGCCTCAGGTCATCCAGATTCTGATATCACCCACGTAAGTTAGGAAGTGTATGTCTCCAATTTGGGGGGCTATTCGATTTGGGAGGTCGGCTATCTTTAGGTCGAAAAGAGCTGGCAACAAGACAGGGCCTTGTGGCATGTCTCTATTGTTAGGTAGTATGGTAAAAGAAATTGTTTACACTGGAGTGCTAATTGACTCCTAGCAGGCATGGGTCATACCTCTGAGAAAACGGCAGTGCCTCCTTACCAGGGGCGTAGCCAGGGGGGGGGCTTATGGGGCTTCAGCGCCCCCCGAAATTTTTTCGTGCTGTCCATGCACCGCCGACCAAAGCGACCCCCCCGGCGCCGGAAATCACTCTGGATTTTGTCTAGAATGTCTTTTTGACGCTCGAAAACACATTTAACCATAAATATTGCGAACTCGGGCTGGATTTCGTGGCGACGCCCATACACCGGCAGTCACATAACGCCAAGCAGTCCCATCCGAGCACAAAGTTTCAAGGGCGCTTTGATTGTGAGCGGGCTCGCCGCGGCATCTCACTGAGGCCACGGAATCTATGGAGTGCATGGATATCAATTGCGAAACTTTATGGGTATAAATATAATAAGCTCTTGATGTGAAACGTGCATTGACATTTCCAAAGTTGTGCTTTAAATTTTCAATTGCGGAACTTTGTGGCTTTAATGTTGTCTTAAACATTTGACGCCAAAGGTCCACTGACTTTTCTAAAGTCTTACATCGGAACATACAACGAGACAAGCCAAATCAACGCACTAGCAGACGAGTCGACAAAGCACGCAGCGAGGTCCAATGAGACGATGCGTTGGGGTGGTTCATTTGTGCCGTCATGTCACATAAAGAAATATCAACATTTTTTTTTAACCTACGCCAGAACATCCATGTGAAGACACTAAGGCCAGCCAAAGTAACTACGTTCTTACTTATTTTTTCTACTTTGACTTTTATTTGCCGAGGACACATTGAGCCCCTTCAATTTTTTTTTTGTTCTCGCTACCCTACCCGCGGGCTGCCAGAGCGAGCCAGAGCGCATATGTTTTTCTCGTATGGCCCCGACCACCGCGCGGTGCACTTCGGTGGGCGTTCGGTTTGCTCTGGCCGAGTGGATTTTCACCTGACAGAGTTTTGGAAGCTTTCTGGCTAGCAGACGAGAAAAAAAAAAACAATGGTCGCTCGCTGCCATCACTGTGGGGACTCGAAGGATTGCACCGCGTTCCTTGAGCGGAACCTTTCCGGAAAGTCTTGTTTCGCCGGTGTAGGATACTGAGCGGTATGCGTATGGTTCTCAGTGGGCCAATCATCTCATGTTTACTTCGGTATTAATTCCGTAGCCCCACTAGGTGCCCGATGTAGGCATTCGATTCTGGCCAACATAGTTTCCTATGCGTTCTTTTTTTCATTTCGGTGCCTCCACCCCACAGAAAAAAAAATACATTGTTGCGGTGCAGCGAATTGTCGCATGGTGAAAGCTCGAGTTTGATACTTCTTTTACGGAAAGTAATGGGCGACGGGACGCTTCAGTTTCCGGATACGTTTATTATATTATTTCGAAAGCAATTATAGGGACACCCCAGGCGCATTCCTGCCGTCGCCGTCGCCCTCAAGTTTCGTATAAAGTCCAAGGGTGATAAAATCGTGACAACGCGCTGCATGCAGTATGTGCGAGTGAGAGCGTAGGAGGAGAGGTGGAATGGGTGAGCCGACGATGGTGGCTCAGTCTTGTGTGCGCAAAGGAGAGAAGCGGGGAGCAAGCGCGCCACCTTCCGTGATTGTGCAACATGTTTATTTGCCTTGTTTGACGAATTACATACAGTTACTTTTTCTTACATACATAGACTCATTGGATACTTATATGTATACTTATATATCTTGTTGCGAGGTTTTGTGTATACAGGCAGTGAACTTTGTTTCCAGTGACACTTTTTTGTCCTTTATCAAGCCGTATTTTCGCATTTGTATATCCCATTGTATCTGTATTTTTAATGTACGAGGGTGAGTCAAATGAAAGTGCGCCTACCCTAACCACGCAATAATGGTTCGGTTCATTATCTGCGAGGCATGGGCGTAGGAGAACGGCATGTCTCATTTACAAAAGTGACACGCAGGTGTGAAGATAACTGTTCTTTAATGTTCTCATACACTGGGTTGAATATGGTTGGGTCACATAATGGACACTTCAAAAGTTGAACAGCTCGGTGTCGCGAAGTTTTTGACAGCTAAAGGTGTTTCCAAAACAGAAATTAATCGCCGTATGGCTGCCGTTTACGTTGAACACGGCATTTCATTGACCACTGTGAAGCGTTGGAGCAAATGGTTTAAAGGACGTTGTAAAGACATTTTAAGACCGGGCCAAAACCATCGTGCAATCACCCCCCACACAATTTTAAAGGTTCATGAGCTGATGAAACAAGAACGGGGGATAAGCATCGATGAACTGGCAGACCGTCTGAACATCAGTCACGGTTCGGTTCACGCCATAATTCATGAGCTTCTCGGTTATCGGCTCTTTGGTGTGCAATGGATCCCTATGATTTTGATCCATCGCGAGAAGACGGAGAAGTTTCGCGCTGCCTTGACTCATCTGATCGGGTATCACAATGAGGATGACGACTTCTTGTTTGCATTTGTGATCGGGGACGAACCTTGGTGCCACTACTACGAGCCTGAAACACGGCGGCAAAGCTTACAGTGGAAACATTCGTATTTACCACGCCCAAAGAACGCAAAGGCCATCATTTCCGCTGGAAAGGTGTTGTTGACTTTTTTTTCGGTCGTCAGGGTCCATTACTGATAGAATTTGCTAAATCTTGAGAGGCTATCAATTGTTTCCGATATTGTGAAACGCCAGAACGGCAGTGTGTCGCAATCAAGGACGAACAACGTGGAAAATTGACGAATGGGGTCATCTTGTTCCACGACAATGCCTGTCCCCACGTCACTTATGTGGTTAATACAAAACTGGCAAAGTTCAAGTGGGAAACGCTGCAGCATCCGCCATACAGCTCCGACCTGTCACCTTGCGACTTCTGCATTTTGGGGCAACCGAAAAAAGAGCTCAAGGGAACCAGATACAGACTTTTTGAAGCAGCAACCCAAGGAGTTTTATAAGACGGGAATCACGCGACTCGTTAGTCAATGGGACAAATGTCTAAATTCTCAAGAAGACTACTTTTAAATAAAGTACCCCGTTGTTGGCTCACATTCATTTGACTCGCCCTCGTATATCTTGCAGAATTCCTGCTTTTTATACGTGCCCTCTGTTGCGACTATGATTTCGGTGCAATTACTCACGATACACGACCGGTGAGAGGTGGTCCTGCGTAATACATTAATACAAATTACAGCGTCATTGAGATTTTTCACTGGCCATTGCATATATACAAGAATGTAAGCACGGTTCTTAAATGACAAAGTTTCGTTGACATATTTGTCCTCAACTTGTTCAGTTCATTGCCTTTTAATTTTTCATATCAGTGGCATGCACTGCTTTCCTGGTTTTGAATTGATATAGTTCTAAAGTTCGTGTGATATTTTCTTTACTTAAATAGACAAAAATATGGAAGCATTGATATCAGTTATTTTGGGCAAAATTTTTGGCACATACGAGTATATTCTTTTGTGAAAAAATACATATTTTATTGTTTTGACTGTGCGTAGCGTTCAAGAATTCGTTTGCAGCATCTTTGGCAATGACAATGCAGTTATTATTCATGGATTTGACCCCTTGACAAATTGTTTAAGAGGAAGCTTTAGCTCGGGCCCGAACCGATGCGGCCTATTCAAATACTTGTAAAACGGAGAAACGCTTTTCTTAGATAATCCTGCTAATCGCTTTTGTTGAAATTCGTTGCATTTGAGAGAGAAAGTTAAATCCTTTCAATTTCAAATTCAAATCCTTTCAAATTTTTCAAAATATTGAAAAATTTTCAATATTTTGAAAAATTCAAAAGTTTGAAAAAATAGAAGCACGACGTTTACAAACTAATAGCTATGCATGAAGAACAGACATTGTGGTTCTGTAAATGGCATCTATTATAACAGTCAAAGCAAACAAGTTTGCTGTGTCAATTTGTATCTTACGTGAATTGGTTACGTTGTGTACAAGGGTTCTGCACAAGCCGTATTTCCACAGTACCACATTTTTTTGAGATTCATGTGTGACATATCCATTTTGTCCGCTGTAGATGTACTATTAGATGCAATTCACAGAATTGTGATATCATTTTTCATTGTTGAGTCACGGAGTTTTAAGCTTGATAGTTTCGTTGTCTGAAAATTTTCGATTTGGCCAATTTTTAATAAATAATTGACCACCTAAATGAAAAATTCGAAACCAGTAGTCACTAGAATTAAACTTTTTCTTTTAAATGCAACAAACCTCCTCAAATTTGGTGAAGTGGTTGCAGGGAAAAGCGAATTCCCCTTCTACATGTAGTTAAATAGGAGCACCCGCGCTATATATATATATATATATATATATATATATATATATATATATATATATATATATATATATATATATATATATATGTACATATATATATATATATATATATATATATATATGTACATATATATATATATATATATATATATATATATATATATATGTACATATATATACATATATATATATATATGTACATATATATATATATATATATATGTACATATATATA